>NC_090761.1:31419539-31432039 GCF_036898095.1 Palaemon carinicauda
ACACACACATATATATATATATACATATATATATATATATATATATATATATATATACAGTATATTTTTTTTTTTTTTGCTTTCCGGACACGCTCACCGGTATTGCCAGTCTTATAACTCGAGTAGGGCGGGGAGGTATTAGTTACACCCTGATGTGTGGAGGTACCCCGAGAGGTAGACTGTGTGTATGTGCAAACGTCTAGATATTTACCCGTCTTTTTTGACGGTTCACTTACACTAGTGTGTGTTTGTGTATATATATATATATATATATATATATATATATATATATATACTGTATGTATATATACTGTATATCCCTTTCTGAGTGGGGATACCTTAATGTTGTGAAGGGGCCGGATCACATAGGGGTCGCATAAGGTTGCTAATAAAAGACAAGTTGTTAGAATATGCTAAGTGCATAAATATGGACACAGAGGGTCTGATATGTGTAACATTTAATTTCATTGTGCCTTACAAAGTTGGTGGAGTCTATATACCACCAGACGATTCACCATATTACCAGCAAGCAGATGTCGGAGCCCTAGCTGCACACACAGTTGATGCTGGGAATATAGTTGTCCTAAGAGACTTTTAACAGCAGTGTTGGGGTGCCTGAACTATCAGATGTAGACAAGAAAGCTTACATGTATAGAGGTATAGTAGACGTTTTAGTAAATGCACGAGGTAGATCATTGTTGAATATGTGCAGTAACAATGACATGGTAATTACCAACCACCTACTATGGGAGAACAAACAGCTTGAAGGTAACCTATCATTCAAATGTAGGAACCAGTGGATATCTGAAATAGACTTGTGTTTAGTAAAATAAGATATGGTTAAGCATATTATCACCACTAACACACGGTAAGACATAATGGATCTGACCAAGCTCCCTTGTGTGTCCCATTGAGGTACCATCTGCAACTGTTATATTATATTACGGCCGGAGAATCACATAACCATCCGAGCTCCAAACTCAAATTCAAGTTACACTTGAATAATACCAGAGCTCTGAGAAATTATATAACCCCCAGATGGCAATATATAAAATCACTGAATATCCTAAGGTCTCTTAAGTACACTCCAATTAAACTGGGTAAATATTATTAAGAACTATTCAGAACAACCTCTTACTTTGGTTCTTAAACAGGGATATGAGAGAGCTCTGTAAGATATACTGGTAATCGAAATAATACACACTTTACAAAAATAAATATATTCTATAAGAAATTACAACCGTGTGAAAGAATTTACATTAAAAATAAATCACTCGAAATATTAAATCTAAAGAAAACTTAGACTAATGCTTGTGAAAATTATACAATCACTTGTTTCACTGGAAATCAATTTATAAAGATATATAATCTTGATAATTAATGACAATAGTTAAACTATAACACTCAAATGATTAAACTCCTAATGAAATTTACATAAAAGTAACTGATAAACTTAGGTGTTTTGGATCACACGAGGTAATCAAACAGGTAAGCCAAAATACATACACGTCACGTTTTCACATAAAACTCACGTGGTCAGTTACAGAAAATTTATATGATACCACCACGTACAATAACGCAATAAATTTGAAACCACCTTCAATGTTTCATTAACGTTTGAACACACTACACACGATATATGTTTGGCCAAAAACTTATTTACTTTCGAGAAGGCACAAACTCGAGGCACTTGAGAGAGAGAAAGGATATTGGCTCTTTCACTGGGACGGGGTGGATCTCTTCTGCTGCTCTGTATTCCTGGGGCATACTTAAAACTTCTAGATCCTTCTAGGTCAGCAGATCTAGAAGCTTGAGGGCAGTGCCTAGTGGCGTAAGGTTGCCAACAATCACATATCCGACGAATTCCACCGCACAAGCAAGGCGACTCTCTCAGGTAACTCTGCCCACCTCCATCCTTGAACAATAAAAAAAAAGATAAAACTAACTCTCAGTTTTTTCAAGAACATTCTAAACACGTGGAAAATATAATTACTCACAAAATGACACAATACCTCGTATAAACAATAAAAAAAATTACATAAGCCCTCATTCATACCTTGTATGGTTCGTACAGAACACTTAATCGAGTTTGCATAAGACTTCGTAACAAAGTACGTGAAATAAAAATTTGATTATTAAAAATAACGCAAATTTACATACACTGACTTGAATGAAAAATACAATGAAATGACTGACGAAAGTCTATTGCAATTTAAATACAATTACTTAAACCTACAAGAGAGGACCTCACCTTACAAGCTGGCTATATACCTCTTAAATACACAAATGAAATACATAAATAAAATATTTACTCGACACTAGACCAGCTTCGTAAGAATACATACATATATACATATATATACTGTGTATATATATATATATATATATATATATAATATATATATATATATATATATATATATATATACATAACGGATTTTGAGCGAAGCGAAAAATCTATTTTTGGGTGAGATGGCCATGTCGTCCTGATGGAAGTTCCTATAGGGTAGCTTCCTAGGGTATATTACAACTACGGCGATATTCCCAGAGAATTTACCTTAAGGTACCAGAATTCTAACTCCTGGAGCGAATATCCCTCCTGAAAGGGATATCGCGACATATCAGAGGACGTATTCTTGACACGCCACATGGCAATCTGCACCCTGACAGAGATTTCGTCTCGTAGGGGCAATTGGCAAGAAACGAATTCGGGAAAGAAAAAGGGGGAGCCGCTCCCAAGGCTCCTTATCTCCCGTTCGTAAGCGTGCCTGGCGCCAATCCTGGCGCCATCTGTATTCCTTGTAGTGTACACGAGGTGCTACAGATACTGTATGTAGGGAGGGGTCCTACAGCCCTTTCTAGAAAGGCAAGGGCGGGTCCATCAGGACGACATGGCCATCTCACCCAAAAATAGATTTTTCGCTTCGCTCAAAATCCGTTTTTTGGGCTCAAGCCATGTCGTCCTGATGGAAGTATACCAGAGCATTACTGTATCTGTGGATTCTCAGAACGTGCCGTACTCCCCGGAGGTAATTTTTCCCGGTCGACTAGACCTAGAGACCTAAGATGTTACCGTTATACATCTTTTCAACTAACTATAAACCATGTTAGAGCTTCCTGCCCCCTACAGGGAAGAGTCCTACTAGACTGGAAAAGTCTCGAAGAGTACATATACCTATGTATGAATACCAGGCAAGCTAATATAGTGGTCTCGCCCTATATTAAGTAAAGCATAGTTTGTAAAGAACCACTGCATCAATATGAAATATCGACCAGTTCTCCGCACAATACTTGTATTGGACAAAGGTTTATATCCGCATAGGAGGAAACTAGTAAAACCGCCATCGTCCCCTTATGGGACGGGGTCCTCCCGTTAAGGGAAAGCATAAACCAATGCAACATAGGTTGCATAAAGGAACAATTCTATTAGAATTATCCCAGATAAGGTACATAGAATGAATGCTCAATTATACCAATAAATTGACACAGGTGAAGGAGACGCAAGGTTCTCAAGAACAAGTTCATTGACAGACAATAAACAGACAGGTTAACCACAATTATATATATATATATATATATATATATATATATATATATATATATATATATATATATAAGAAGAGGATAACCCAAAACTTAAAGCATAAGTAAGATAGTAAACAGAACTTGTTTATCGGAAGGAAAAACATTAAATGCCACTTTTAAGATACCGAGGTATCAAAGTCATAAAAGTCTGTATTACAAATCAATGGCATTAGCGTTAGAAACGCTCGGCACACATGTCTGCACTTATGCTAGGTTCACCTTTGGAAATGGAACAGTCTACATGGGCAACTCAGTGCCCTCACTTAGTTTGTAGTACAGTATGTAACTACACACTCACCCTGGAATTAATCGTCCCAATTAAAACCACTGTTCCTCGCAGAGTTAAACAGTAGGGTTAACGACGCGACCCACTGCTACCACAGATCTCTTTAGTTCCTCTACTTGCTTCGCATAGTGGCGAAAGAACACTCTGGAAGACTTCCAGCCAGTGTATGAACGGAGATGTTCAAAATCCATACAATTAAAGAAATTTAAGGATGAGGCAACTTTCCTCGGATCGTGACCTGCGGGTGTACTGTCAGGATCCGCTCTGCGAATAAAATATGTGATTTTCGCTCTGAGTTGATTCAGAGATAAATTTGAGCCTGATGTTTCTCCCCTGAATAGTTGACCACCCTTTAAGTCTGAAGTTCTATGAAGATAGACCTTTAGGCATTCTACTGGACATAGAGATGCATCTTCTTTCAGAGGGCAGATTCTCCAGGGACCCCACCTGTTGGTGGGTAACTCATTCTTGGCGAGAAACGTAGGATCCGGAAACAGGTTCAGTTCTCCCCCATCCAGGAACTGAACACGACCTGCCTCTCTCGAGAGGGCTACAATCTCACTAACCCTGGCCCTGGATGCGAGTGCAAATAGGAAAATAACTTTTTGTGTCAAATCCTTTAACGCACACTCTTCATTGCTCAACAGAGAAGCGAAATGAAGAAATTTGTCTAAAGACCATGAAATGGCCTTTGGAGGTGCTGAAGGTCTGAGCCTAGCGTAGGCTTTCGGAACTTTATTAAAGAACTCGTTACCTAGGTTGACCTGGAAGGCATATAGAATGGGTCTTGTCAAAGCAGACTTACACGCTGAAATCGTGTTAGCTGCCAATCCTTGACCATGGAGGTGGATGAAGAAAGATAAGCAGAAGTCTGTCGAGATCTCCTGCGGATTCTTCGCCTTGACAAAGGCCACCCATTTTCTCCAAGATGACTCATATTGCCTTCTAGTAGATTTGCACTTATATTCCTCTAGGAAGTCTATGCTGGCTTTCGAAATCCCGAAACGCTTTCTCACCGCTAGGGAGAGAAAATCATGAGCTGCAGGGTCCGAATTTTCTGCAATAAAGTGCAGACAGTCGACTTCTGGACTCGCTGGGTCAGAACTGGATCTGGTAGCGGTACAAACTTTAGCTGTAGTTCCAATGCCAGGGGGAAATACACGCTGTTCGACCACTTGTGGGCTACTATTGCCGCTACACCCTTGAAGGATCTCAGTTAGTTGAGGACCCTCAACAGAAGGTTGTGATGAGGGAACAGATAAATCCTGGGCCCTCAGTTCCAGTTGAGGGACAACACGTCCACTGCTTCCGCTAAGGGGTCCTCGTACGGGGACACGTACAGGGGCAACTTCTTGTTGTCTTTCGTCGCAAAGAGGTCTATCTGCAGTTCTGGGACTTGATTCAGAATGAAGGAGAATGATCCTGCGTCTAAGGACCATTCCATCTCTATCGGTGTGAACCTGGATAGAGCGTCCGCTGTCACATTGCGGACTCCTTGAAGGTGAACTGCCGACAGGTACCACTTCTTCTTTTCCGCCAATCGGAATATGGCCAACATCACCAGGTTGAGAGGTGGTGACCTCGATCCTTGTTGATTCAAGCATCTCACAACTACCTCGCTGACCATCACCAACCTTATGTGGACCGAGTGACGCGGGGAAACTTTCTTTAAGGTAAGGAGCACTGCCATAGCTTCTAGAAAGTTTATGTGAAAGGTCTTGAATAGCTTGGACCAAGTCCCCTGGACTTTTTTCCGATGAGAGTGACCTCCCCATCCCTCCTTCGAGGCGTCTGAGTGAATCGTCACCGATGGGGGAGGTGGCTGAAGAAGAACCGACTTCTTTAGAAGTCTGGCTTGGGACCAAGGCCTGAGAAGAGTACGTAGCCGAAGCGGAACTGGTCTTCTCAGATCTCTTCGCACGTTTGATGCATAACTTCTCCAAACTCCGGTTGCATCCTTTAGCTGTGCTCTTAGCACTGGGTCTGTCACCGAAGCAAACTGGAGAGAGCTCAGTACCCTCTCCTGTTCGCGTCTTGATATCCTTTCGGAATCTAGAAGTCTCTTGACAGAACCCGCTATCTCCTTCCTTTTCTTCGCCGGGATGGAGAAACGGTGTGACAAAAGGTCCCAGTGGATTCCCAGCCACTGGAACCTTTGAGCTGGAGAAAGTCGAGACTTTTTTTCTGTTGATCTTGAAACCTAGGTACTCTAGGAACTAGATCACTTGACTGGAAGCTTGCAAGCATTCTGTCTCGGATGCTGCCCACACCAACCAGTCGTCCAGGTAGGCTACTACCTGAATTCCCTCTAGGCGTAAATGTTTGAGAGCTACGCTCACAAGCTTCGTAAAAATCCTTGGGGCTATGTTTAGCCCGAATGGCATGGCTCTGAAGGCGTATAGTCTTCGTTGTAGCCTGAACCCTAGGTAGGGAGAGAGTCGACGGTTGATTGGAATGTGCCAATAGGCGTCTGACAAGTCTATAGAGACGGAATATGCCCTCTTGGGCAGTAAGGTCCTTATGTGTTGCAGTGTTAGCATCTTGAATTTGCAATACACTATGAACTTGTTGAGTGGCGACAAGTCCAGAATGACTCTGAGCTTTTCCGAGTCTTTCTTGGGAACACAAAACAGCCTCCCTTGGAATTTGATGGACTTCCCCTTTCGGATCACATTTTTTCTCCAACAGTTCTTGAACGTATTCCTCCAGAACGGGGGTGGAGTGTTGGAAAACCCGAAGGCCCGGGGACGGAGTGCTGTACCAGCTCCAGCCCAGTCCATTCTTGAGTAGGCTGTGGGCCCAGGGATCGAAGGTCCACCGATCCCGAAATTTCAGAAGTCTCCCTCCTACCGGTATCATCCCACTTGGACTGCCGTCCCGAGGTCTTGCCTCCCTGACCACGACCACCCCTGAATCCCCTTCCCCTTGAGGGGCGCCCAGACGAGCTTCTGGCTGCCCCTCTAGGTTTTGCTCGAAAGGAAGTAGACTGCCCTTCGAACGATGGGGTGAATGCCGTGGACTGTGTCGACACGGCCTGGGGTACCCACTGAAAAGTGGTCGGGGTTTGTGCCACAATCTGGGGCACTGGAGGCAATGGCAATTGCAGTTGCTGTTGCTGTCTAAAAGGCTTGGCTGGCCGAAACGGTAGCCTAGTCCTCATAGTCTTCCTCTTTGGTTGAGGACCTTCATCCAGGGAAGACTTTCTTTTGATAGCCAGGCCCCACTTCTGGAGAAGGTTTCTATTCTCCAAGGCGGCCTCATCAACTACTTCTTTGACCAAATCGGTAGGGAAAAGGTCTTTGCCCCAAATGTTGGAGGAGATTAGTTTCCTTGGCTCGTGCCTCACCGTAGCTGAGGTGAACACGAACTCCCTACAAGCTCTCCTCGCCTTGACGAAGCCATAAAGGTCCTTCGTCACTGTGGCCAGATGAGTCTTGGCCACCACCATGAACATTTCATGGACCTTGGGGTCACTTGCCATCGTCTCAAGAGTAGTCTGAAGAGACATTGAGGCAGCCAGTCTTTCTTTTGTCTCGAACTCTCTCTGCAAGAGAAAGTCAGACAGCTTAGGGAGGTCCTCGCCGAACTGACGTCCGGCGATATCAGCCTCCAACTTCCCAACTGAGAACGTAAGATGGACGTCCTTCCAGTCTTTGTGGTCCATAGGTAGGGCCAGCGACAAGGGTTTACACTCCTCCAGGGAGGGGCAAGGCTTGTCGGCCTCGACTGCTTTTAGTACAGCCGCAAACCCTTTCTGTAAAAAGGGGAAGGCTCTAGCAGGAGAGGACACAAAGGAAGGGAGCTTCTTGCTCAATGCAGCTACTCTTGAGTTAGAGAAGCCCCTCTCTTTCAACGAGGATGAAAGCAGAGCTTGAGCCTTAGTATGGTCCATCACTATGACCTCCTTCGGCTCTGGCTCCTCCTATGAAGCTGGTTCCTTCCTCAGCCGGACGCATGGTTTAGCATCTGAGCACAAGGGAAGGTCTTTCACATTGAGCCTTTTCTGGGGCCCATGTGATTCTGCAAGGCTCTGCATCCGCAGTTCCATTGCAGCCGCCTTCTCCTGATTCTCCTTCTGCATTTGTTGGATCATTCCAACAATAGAAGAGAGGGCCTGTCCCAGCTCTACTGGGAGACCGGCCGATGTTGAGGGAATAGGCTCCGGAATCTGAACCGGAGTAGCCGACACCTCGTCGACCTCTTCCTCTACGACGTCCGGGGCTTGAACTTCATCCTGGCCTTCTGCCAGGAGGTCTTCTTCCAAACGCTCGTCCACGTCAGACGTCCTGTCATTTAACTGGATGTCTTGCATCGCGACCGCGACTTCAGCATCCACCTGGATCTGACTTTGGGGGATCTCCTCTTGAGGCTGGGGAATCACAGCATCAGCTGATGCCTTAGGGAAAAGATACGCCCTCATCTTCTCACTTGGAAGATAAGGGCCAGAGGTGTTCTTTTGGAAGCCCCTTACCCAGGTAGGAAGCTTCTCCCTTGCTATATCCCTTGATTCCGCCGTCCTAGGGGAATCAAAGGCCTCAGTAATCAGGTTAGTGCACACAGTACATACCTGAGGGTCCCAATACTGGAGATCATCCTTGGAGACAGCGCATGCTGCGTGTCTCCTACAAAACTCATGTCCGCAGAGATTCTTGCTGCGGACGTTGCGGAAAACATTTCCGCACTTCGGAAGGTCCTCCTGTAAAGAGAAGAAATTTCCATGAGTATCAAGTGAACTATGTATCACTGGATATGCATAGTATAGCATAACATTCAGAAAGGAAAGACACACACTTGTGTTTCCCTCACAACCCATTGCTGCAGCCTTCCAGATAATAAAATCAAATGGTTAATCTCTTCTTGAGTAACCAATGCAAAGTTTCCAGAGGAAACAGGTGGAGCTCACACCTAAGCAATGATTTTAAAATCCTGGATAATAGACAGGAAAGAACTCACTTTCCTATCTGTAGGGCAACAGCAAAGGACTTGTGCAAGAAAACACAAAAGTGTTAGAACACACAGTGCTGTACCAAAACCCATACTATAGTTTTCTTCTTACAGTATATGTTATACTGAAGAATACTGGTACAGTATAGGAGGTTACGAAGTGCCGGCCGGCACACACCATGACTAGCTTTAAAGTATACTACTTAACAGCTATAAGGTGGCAGAACGCTGGTTCAAATGCATGTGCCGGCCGGCAACAGCCAATGTCGTTGCCGGCCGGCAACTACACAAGATAGTACCCAGCTGCCGGCCACACTCTTGGTGACCGGCAGACAAGGGCTGACATTAGCCGGCCGGCAAAGGTACAGGACCGATGCCGGCCGGCAGCAAAAGAACCAGAGGACTACACCAGAAAAATAGGATGGATGCCGGGATAAGAGTGTACACTACCTCCAAGCCCGGCAATCCGAAAGAGTGCATATAAGGAAGGGGAGAATCTAATTCAGGCTTCCTGACCAATGCCGTCTGGCTCTACAGGCAGGCATGGATGAGGGACCAAGGGAGGTCCGGGCAGCACTCAAAATATAAGACCCTTGCCGGCCGGCAAGGGGCTGAGTCAATTCCACATCCTAACCTAATCTAGGTCCAGATGTAGAACGACGTACAGTACTGTAATGGCTAGGCCATTACGGAGAAAGAGGGGGAAGGGACAAAAGAGGGTCCTACCAACCTTGCTTTAGTGACGGATCCCCCGCAGCCAAGAAACTTATCTCAGCCTAAGGGAGATCCAAGGGGGGAGGCCAGCAATACTTGCCAGCTCCCAGAGCACCAAAGCAAGGAAGGTGTTGCTACTCCCAGGGAAAGAAACTTATCCTCCCCCGAGAACAGCAACAAGGACTAGTCTGGTAGATCACAAAAGAAGGAATCATATCCACAGAAACCTTCGGTAGTGACCTAAGGAGGCTAAGCCACCTTTGTCTGTGTCAGGCCAGCGAGGGAGACTCTACCCCAAGCCAGACAAACACAGACTCAGACTAAAAAACTCTGTTGTTCTGTCCCTCTTTGAACCAGACTTACTGGAACAGGAAGGTACAGTAACACCCCAGTATAGTTTTATCGAAAATTAATTCGGAAAAAACCACTTAGGGATAAGCCCAAGGCTTAAACAGAGGGAAAGGGATTGCATACCTTCTCCGAAGAAAAGAAAGCAACCGGGGAGTATGAGAAAGTATACTAAGGCTCCATAAGCAACTTAGCCTAGGCACCAAGAGAATCGATTACCTAAATCACCAAAACTCACTCGTATACTATCTTGGAAATATTCCACACAATCTTAAATGTATAAAACATAGCCTAAAGCTTCAATAAAATTTTAATACACTCGGAAAAACCAAAATCATGCATGAAGTACTAGGACCAAACGACTAGGCTACATGGCCTAGCGTAGGCCAGAATGGCGAATACTTCGCCAAAATAATACTAAGCACGAAAGGAAATCCTATGTAATGCTAAATAGCTAAAATTTATTAAAGCAAAACAACCGGGAATGTCGCTCTGACTAACTAAACTTATACCTAGCGAGCGACAGCGTCCATGACGCCTCCGGTAGGCTACGGCTCTTGTAACAAAGATTAAACCTATTAATCACTCAAAAATTTACCAAGAGCCTACATTTATACATAAAAGACATGGTACTCAACTTATCAGAGGCCGACGAAGACGGAGAAGCCATGAAAAGCAGAATAAATCCAAGATTTGCGAGAAACACAGGAAAAAACACAGAGTTGTTAAGCTACGCAAAAAGGAAAACAGATGGCGCCAGGATTGGCGCCAGGCACGCTTACGAACGGGAGATAAGGAGCCTTGGGAGCGGCTCCCCCTTTTTCTTTCCCGAATTCGTTTCTTGCCAATTGCCCCTACGAGACGAAATCTCTGTCAGGGTGCAGATTGCCATGTGGCGTGTCAAGAATACGTCCTCTGATATGTCGCGATATCCCTTTCAGGAGGGATATTCGCTCCAGGAGTTAGAATTCTGGTAGCTTAAGGTAAATTCTCTGGGAATATCGCCGTAGTTGTAATATACCCTAGGAAGCTACCCTATAGGAACTTCCATCAGGACGACATGGCTTGAGCCCAAAAATATATATATATATATATATATATATATATCTATATATATATGCGTTTGTGTGTGTGTTTGTTTGATTGTTTGTTTGTACACACCAAAAATAGCATCTACATCCACTAATCACAACACTGTATCACATCACTGCAACCATAAAGAGCCAAAAAAATTACTTTTTTTTTTTTTCTTTTTTTGGCATAAAACCCATTTTTACACCTACCAGTAAATCACCTTCGCAAACAGGTGTATCTGCAGGGGGGAAACTAAATCACTCCCAACTCGTCTGACTGTTCCATAACCAACAGTTGTAGCAAACAGCCTTCCATTCTCCTTTTTTTTTATTGCAGCGTTTTATCCATGTTAGTCCTCTTATCTGCCTCACTTTCTCAGTAAGGATCTTACCATACACCTTACTAGTATGAAATTATGTACACTTATGCTCCTAAAATTCCTTTTTTTTTCCATGTCTCTGGAATCTTTCTTTATTCCAAACTTAACATACAAACTCTGGTAAGCCGGTCATTATCACGATTGTGTCACAGGTTGTCACTAAAATTGCTTTCGGCTGAATGTACCCTTCCTTTCGTCAGCCGATTAGTTTTTTTCTTTGGCCTCTCTTCTATAGTTCAGATTCAACAGATCTTTAAAAGATTATCTCCTTCAATCCATGACTGCATTCTCTTCATATAGCATATCTCTTTTTATCGATTTTAATGTAAAGAAAAATTGTTTTAGCTTATATTCCTTTGAGGCAGGTATTCATTTAATCAAACTAGATTAACTAGGACACCAAGTGAAAATACTTTTACAAAGTGCAATTTTATCAGCAGGATTAATTGATACCCTAATCCTGTGTGGAAATCTTAAGAGCTGTCAGCATTTGATAGGAATGTTATCTAAAGAATTGTTTTGTGAATATTGAGTATACATTTTTTTTTTTTTTTGTAAATCTAGAATTAATGAAATTCTTTATGTAAATGTACCTCCTATTTAACTATATTAGATTGCTTTATTTCAGTAACTGGAGTAGAACCTCAGAAAATCTTAGAGGTGGTCTTAACATAGGAATTGAAGAAAATATAACTTTTCACACTGAAGATGGAGTTAATTCCTTTGATAATTTCATAACCAGTGAGTGATGCAAAGGGTTTGATGTTGCTGTTATGATATACGAAGGTGTTGGGATGATTGACAGGTACTGATAGAGAATGTTGAATACTTAATTTACAAGAATAAAATAGACAGATATGTGAAATTTGGACATGGGGAATGGGGGAGATTCGTTTGTTTTAAACATATGAAATGGGTATATATATATATATATATATATATATATATATATATATATATATATATATATATATAGATATATAAATATATATATATATATATATATATATATATATATATATATATACAGTATGTATATATATATTTATATATATATATATATATATATATATATATATGTGTATATATATATATATATATTTATATATTTATATATATATATATTTATTTATATATATATATATATATATATATATATATATATATATA
>NC_090761.1:31437039-31454539 GCF_036898095.1 Palaemon carinicauda
CTCTTCTCCCCTCCCCACCTATCTCTTGTATAGCCTAGCCTATACTTAGGTTAGTCTATACCCATCTGTCCCCTGTCCTACAACTCCTCCTTAGGGTGGAGTGATAGGGCTACCTTGAGCTTCTGTGTACAGTCCGCTCTGGTACATATACCCTTCATAGTGCCCTATGGGGTTAGCCACTGGATGTGTTCTGTATGCAGGGGTCTCCCCCCCCCCCCCTTTGGGTGTCCCCTAGCCCTCCCTTGGGCTACCCTAGCTCCCGGTCCTCTGCGGCCCCTGCTTCTGGGTGATAGAGCCAGCCTCTATCATGGGTACACCCTCTCAGGGGGGATGTCTGGGAGTCCATGGCTGGACCCCTTACATCCCTCCCTCTGTCTCTTTCACTATCTGGGTGCCGGTCCCTTGCCGCCTCCACTGTCGGCGATACCCACCTCCTACCTTGGTGACTCACCCCATACCCCCATGGCCGCCAGTCCTCCGTGTGCCGGAGGACTGCCGCCTGCCGCCAGTTTCCAGCCGATGGCTCTCCCCCTTCCTCATAGCTTGGCCGTCCGCCCGCCGGCCGGCCCCCGGAGTGCCGGCATCCGCTGCCGGAAGTCCGGTTCTGCTACAACCATCCTTGTTCCTGTCACCAATCCGGCAACCTCCGGCTGCCGGAGCCGCCGCTCCCCGCCGGTGTGCCGCCGCTGTGCCGTTGGCCGCCACCCTGGTATTACTCTTGACTTCTATATTGTCTTCCCTAATGCCAGAAACTCTGCTGGAGCGGCCTCCGGCGTGCCGGAGGTCTGCCGGAGCCTTCCGGAGGCGTCAAGGCGACTTGCACCCCCTTCTACTAGCTATCATCTGATGTTGATAACCCTACATCGCAACCAGATGGTTTGATTACATAATGGATAGGTATTGCCTTACCGTTCCATTAGTAACCATGCTGTCTTCTTGCATATCACAGATTTCCAGCATGTTACGTGTATCTTAGCATGGCCGGTTACCGGAAACCGTTACCCTATGAAATCTTCTACGTTCCCAATCCTTGGGTCTGAGTGGCCTCAGTTCCAGTTCTATATCCTTGGCAATCCCCACTAGAATTCCCACTGCCTACACGGCATGCTATGCGGAATTCTGCCCTGTGTCCTCGGTCACAACAAATTGCCTACGGATAAGGTTACGGTAACCGGCCGGGCGGGTTACACGGAGGATGTGTCTATCTCCTTCTTTTCCGCCCACTCTCTGAACGTCACAGTATTTTTACCACTGAATATTAGGTTAAAGATTAATCACTTAATACTTAACCTTAAAATAGAAGTCATCCTTATGACTCCCCCATACTCATGTCCTTTTTCTCTTACAAGAAGAGTACGTGAAGTGCAACCATGGCTTCTGTGGAGTGAAGCGCCCGCACTTTTATGGGCACACGGCGTGTAGGACTCACGCCCCTTGTGCAAACAAAAAAGGTGATCTGAAGTTCTGGGACCCACTGAACTGTACGGTCTACCAGGAACGCCTGGTCGAGGCGTTCAATAACCCTCCCTCAGCGGAGGTTAGGGACGCTTCTCGAGAGAAGCTACGCAAATGGGTGCGTGGCTTCCAGAAGAACGCCACTGGACCGTACCTTGCCACCGAAGACTTGAGGGCCTTACTGTTCCCAAAGGCATCCCCAGACTCTGTGGTCCCCAAGGATCAGATCCCCACCGTCCAGATCACGGTGGAACCCGATGTTGTCATGGCTCAGTCCATGCACGAGTGTCGCCTGGATACCGACAACGCGGAATGTATGTCGGAAGTGTCGGAGACAACAGAGAGGAACCTCATGGCCGAAGAATTGGACTACGAGTAGGACCAAGTGGATTACGCTGGGTCGGAGCAAGAGGTCGCTCCGCCTT
The DNA here is from genome assembly GCF_036898095.1 of Palaemon carinicauda. Classification (NCBI taxonomy): domain Eukaryota; kingdom Metazoa; phylum Arthropoda; class Malacostraca; order Decapoda; family Palaemonidae; genus Palaemon; species Palaemon carinicauda. The sequence continues at coordinate 31,438,920 of NC_090761.1, forward strand.
CCACCACCACCCCAACTCCTACACCGACGGAAGTATCACTCCCGTCTACCTCCGCCACCCCGGACCCCATCCCAACCAGCGCCCAGGAGATGTTTCGGACGCTCGAAGCCATCATGGACAAGAAACTCCGTGAGACACACGAATACATCTGGACCATGGGAAGTTCCAAGGAGCCGAAAAGGAATTCGGTTAAGGACCTCCCTGCATGCTCGCACGCCAACCCCTGGAGGTATGCCGAGCATATGCCGATCGCAACGGGCAGGATCTTCATCAGTGAGAAGGTCGGCTCGGTTGTCCTGGAAGAAGTGGAATTCTTCCCAAGTTTTGAGGCTTACCCGGACTGTTACGTCCGGCTTCGATCCAAACCTGCCTCTAAAGAAGAGACCGAACCTAAGGAGGTGATAGTGTTCGATCTTCCGAAGGCCCAGGCTATGATGGCCAACACCCTTAAAAGTAGGGGTTTTACCTGCTCAAAGCTTCCGGCGTTGAGCAAGAAGCACCCTACCTACGTCGCACCTGATGATGCGATCCTCCCCTTCGTGGAAAAGGCCTTCGCAGCGGTACACAGGGCAGGGGAAGAAGGGAAACCTTTCCCTGCACTGGAGGAGTGCAGACCCTTCTCCCTGGTCACTCCCCCCGATGCTCGACACTGGAAGGATGTCCAACATACCTTCGTGGTGGGAAAACTAGATCCTGACGTTGCTGGACGTCAGTTTAACGGAGACCTCCCGAAACTTAATGACCACCTCCTTCGTCGGGAACAAGATACGAAAGAAAGACTTGCCGCATCCATGTCCCTCCAGGTCCAGCTTGACGTCATGGCCGGTGACACTAGAGTCCCCGACCACTACATGGTGCTCGCCAAGACGCATCTGGCGACTGTAGTCAAGGACTTACACAGCTTCATGAAGGCTCGGATGTCCAACATACCTTCGTGGTGGGAAAACTAGATCCTGACGTTGCTGGACGTCAGTTTAACGGAGACCTCCCGAAACTTAATGACCACCTCCTTCGTCGGGAACAAGATACGAAAGAAAGACTTGCCGCATCCATGTCCCTCCAGGTCCAGCTTGACGTCATGGCCGGTGACACTAGAGTCCCCGACCACTACATGGTGCTCGCCAAGACGCATCTGGCGACTGTAGTCAAGGACTTACACAGCTTCATGAAGGCTCGGAGAGCCTGTCGTGAATTCGTGTTCTCAAGTGCCACAGTGAGACACGAACCCCGGAGGCTGATTTCCTCCAACATCTGGGGTAAGCACCTCTTTCCCTCTGGTCTAGTGAAAGAGATTACCGACAAGGCCGCCACGGAGAACAGGAACCTTCTTCACAAGTGGGGCATGTCAAAGAAAAGGAAATCCTCTCAGGACGACGGCCCTCAACCTAAGAGGAGATCCTCCAAGCCGAAACCCCAACAACGTCAACAGAGACGGCAGTTTCCGGGACCCGCTACTCCCCAAGTGGCTGCTCAGCCACAACAGACCTTTCAGCTGGTCACCCAACCGGTCTTGCCCCAATCACCGGTTTTCACCCCTGCCTTTGAGCAACAGACGACTACCTTTCGTCCCAAAGGTTGAGGCTCAAGCAGAGGTGCAGGCAAGAGACGCATCTCGCCGTCCCTCCAGAGGCAGAGGAGGAAAGGGAGCTAGCGGCCGAGGTGGTACACCCTCGGGACACCAGAAGCAATGAAGTGCTTCCGGTGGGAGGAAGACTCCGCCAATTCCAGGATCGTCGGACCTTCGATCCCTGGGCACACAGCATCGTCGACAAGGGTCTAGGCTGGAGTTGGACTCAACCACCCCCAACCTTCCAGCAATTCTTCCAACAATCTCCCCCCCTTCTGGAAGAATATGTCCTAGATCTCTTGAACAAGAAGGTGATTAGGAGGGTAAAGTCAACCAGGTTCCAAGGGAGACTGTTTTGCGTCCCCAAGAAGGACTCAGACAAGCTGAGTCATTCTAGACTTATCCCCCCTCAACAAGTTCATAGCGAACAACAAGTTCAAGATGCTGACTCTTCATCAGATAAGGACCCCTCTGCCTCAGGGTTCCTACACGGTCTCCATAGACCTGGCGGATGCCTATTGGTACATTCCAATGAACCACCACGCTTCCTCCTACCTAGGATTTCGACTCCAAAAGGAAAAGCTACGCCTTCAGGGCCATGCCCTTCGGCCTCAACGTGGCCCCTCGGATCTTCACAAAGCTGGCAGATGCCATTGTTCAACAGCTGCGCCTCCGAGACGTCCAGGTGATGGCCTACCTCGACGACTGGCTAGCTTGGGCTCCATCGCCCGAGGATTGTTTAAAATCCTGCAACAAAGTCACCCTGTTCCTAGAACACCTGGGATTCAAGATAAACGCGAAGAAATCTCGCCTCTCTCCAGCTCAAAGGTTCCAATGTCTAAGAACCCAGTGGAACCTTCAGTCACACCGCCTTTCCATCCCCCAGAAGAAAAGGAAGGAAATAGCAGAGTCTGTCAAGCGACTGCTGAAATCCAAACGGATCTCAAGACGTCAGCAGGAACGAGTTCTAGGCTCTCTACAGTTCGCCTCAGTGACAAACCCAGTGCTACGTGCACAGCTAAAGGATGCCGCGGGAGTCTGGAGACGTTCCGCATCCATCGCTCAAAGAGACCTCAAGAGACGGCTCCCAAACAGACTTCGGCTGCTCCTCAAGCCGTGGTCGGAAGCAAAGGCCCTGAAAAGGTCCATTCCTCTTTAACACCCACCTCCATCACTCAACATCCACACGGATGCTTCGCTGGAGGGTTGGGGAGGTCACTCCCACCAAAAATAGGCTCAAGGCACATGGTCTCCCCTATTCAAGACGTTTCACATCAACATCTTGGAGGCCATGGCGGTCCTTCTAACGCTGAAGAAACTCTCCCCGCCTCCCTCGATCCATATTCGTCTATCCCTAGACAACTTGGTGGTAGTTTGATGTCTCAATCGACAAGGCTCAAGATCGCCCCAGATAATCAGGTGCTTCTGACAATCTTCCGTCTGGCAGAGAAGAAGAAATGGCACCTGTCTGCAGTTCACCTACAAGGATCCCGCAACGTGACGGCGGACGCTCTATCCCGGACAAGTCCGATAGAGTCGGAATGGTCTCTAGACGCAAGATCATTCTCCTTCATCTCTCACCAAGTCCCAGAACTTCAGACCGATCTCTTCGCAACGAGCGACAATAATCATCTTCCTCGATATGTAGCCCCGTCCGAGGACCCCAAGGCAGAGGCAGTGGACGCCATGTCACTGGACTGGAACAGATGGTCCAAGATCTACCTGTTCCCTCCTACCAACCTTCTGCTGAAAGTCCTCTCCAAGCTGAGAACCTTCAAAGGGACAGCGGCCCTAGTGGCTCCCAAGTGGCCCCGGAGCAATTGGTACCCCCTGGTCCTAGAGCTTCAGCCCACGCTGATCCCTCTCCCGGGCCCAGTACTCTCCCAGCAAGTACAGAAGTCGACTGTCTTCGCTTCATCATCAAAAATCAAGGACCTTCATCTCATGATTTTCTCTCCCTAGCCGCGAAGAAAAGGTTTGGGATCTTGAAGAAAAGTCTAGACTTCCTCGAGGAATACAAGACCGAATCCACACGACGGCAATACGAATCATCCTGGAGAAAATGGGTCTCATTCGTCAAGGCAAAAATCCTACGGAAATCACCATTGATTTTTGCATGTCCTTCTTTATTCACCTTCACGGACAGGGCTTGGCAGCCAACACGATTTCTACTTGCAAATCGGCCTTGACTAGACCACTAATGTATGCCTCCAACTTGGACAATGATTCTTGCCCTCTCAAGGATCTGACTCAGAAAGTTATCTTTCTCTTCGCTCTTGCTTCAGGAGCCCGAGTCAGCGAGATAGTGGCATTATCAAGGGACGAGGGCCACATCCTGTTTACAGATTCAGGTGACTTTACCCTCTTCCCGGATCCAACGTTTCTCGCCAAAAACGAATTACCCACCAAAAGATGGGGCCCTTGGAGAATATGCCCCCTGAAAGAAGATGCCTCTCTATGTCCAGTAGAGAGCCTCAAGGTCTATCTTCATAGAACTTCGGACTTTGGTGGAGGCCAACTCTTTAAAGGAGAAACTTCGGACAGCGACCTGTCACTGTAACAACTAAGAGCGAAAGTCACCTACTTCATTCGCAGAGCGGATCCTGACAGTTCACCCGCCGGTCACGATCCTAGAAAAGTTGCATCGTCTCTGAATTTCTTTCAGAGTATGGATTTCGAAAGTCTTAAGAGTTTCACAGGCTGGAAATCCTCGCGTGTTTTCTTCAAACATTATGCGAAACAAGTGCACGAAGTCAAACATTTGTGGTAGCCGCAGGTAGTGTTATGAAACCTGCACCTAACTCTGCATAGAACAGTGAGTTACTTGGGATTCTAACTCCTCGGGTGCCTATGTTGACCCTCGCGTGATACGTAGTTTTAAAAAACACTTAGTGTTTTTTCATAGACTGTTCTTCTCCCAGGTGAAATGTCATAGTCGTCACATGAGTGCCGCATGCCTAGAGCATGATGTGTTTTATTTTAATAGACTGACGTTCCTTTGGAACGAGTGCCTACTAATAGTTTGAAATTCCATTTCAGATTCAAGAGCAAGTCTTTCATGACTATGTACATTATAATTTATTGTAAATAACTTTTACAATTTTATTGCATTTCCTTAACATGTTCTGCAATGGTGAAATAAAATTTCTATTTTATTACTTGTGCGTCTCAATCCGCTCCTACTTATACTATGAAATACATGACTGTCATAGTTTTATTATCCCCTTCCTCTTATGTCGATGAAGATGACTAAGGGTTCAACCCTTATCATATACTCACTTCTGCAATGTAATATTCCTACTCGAATACTTACTTACATCATACCTTAGAGACCAGACGACTCTATTCACATACAGTGCCTAACCACCACTTGTCTGCCTTTGTGAATGTTCCTATATGAATGCCAATCATTCAGTCTTGTCTCCGAGTTCTTCATGTTCTCCCAGCAAGGTGAGTAGCCCTTCGATGACCACTTTGATCTTCGGCATGGTCCGTTGGGACTTCGCTGCCAGGGGGGGGCAGGAAGTTTCTTCCCATCGGTTCTCTTATTGAGGTTACTATGCTTATCCTGTCAAAGCCCTAGGCACTTCCACTACAAGGGGAAAATCTACCACGATACATTGATTCTCTGGTACTCTTCCATCAGGACGCCATGGCTTGAGCCCAAAAAACGGATTTTGAGCGAAGCGAAAAATCTATTTTTGGGTGAGATAGCCATGGCGTCCTGATGGACCCTCCCTGCTACTTCGTTCAGTTTGTCAGGTCCCACCCTGCACTGCTGTATCATGGTGATCGGCAAGCAACTGACTTCAGGATGAGGACGGACGTGGCGTCATCTAGCGGTGGCGCCCGTTTGTTTACGTCTCGAGTACTAAAAGTAGCCACGGAAGGGATTAGCTGTGGAACAGCTCCCCAGCTATTCTCTGTCCCTCCATATCGAAGTGTTAACTCTGTATGAGGTGCAGATAGCTATGTGGCGCGTTAATACATGCGTCCCCTCTTGATATACGATGTCTTAAAGGGAAACCTTTAGGATACTCGCTCCAGAAGTTAGAATTCTGTGATAACCTGTGGTTAAATTCTCTGGGAATATCTTAGTAGTTATATACCCAAGGAAGCTACCAAAAAGGAACCTTCCATCAGGACGCCATGGCTATCTCACCCAAAAATAGATTTTTCGCTTCGCTCAAAATCCGTTATATTATATATATCATAAGTAAGCTGATTATATACAACAATAAGATTATACAACTGGAAAGAGATATGCAATATAGTCTTTTGATACGCCAACGTATTAAAGGTCGCCATCTTAAAGGATGCCCCTCTCGCGCATCGTAACTATAATCTTTATTTAATTATACATAATCATTACTTTTATACATTTTATTTGGCCATCGTATTATTATTATTATTATTATTATTATTATTAATTTTAAAATTATTGTTATTATTATTATTATAATTATTATTAAAATTATTATTATTATTATTATTATTATTATTAATATTATTATTATTATTATTATTATTATCTTCATAATTATTATTATTATTATTATTATTATTATTATTATTGTTATCTTCATAATTATTATTATTATTATTATTATTATTATTATTATTATTATTATCTGCCTTCACATCAAAATAATATTGTCTGAAACCCATCTGAAACGCTCCTAAAAATATTTTCGTATTTATATATTTATTTTTCTTTTGCGTAATAAAAAAGCCGTAAATCTTCTATGCGATGTTGTGTTGCGTTTACGGAATTCTTAGAAAGTTCTCGAGTTGAAGGTCACTTAACAAACACTTCTAAGTATCTATGAAAGGAGATAGTAATTTATTCAATAATTCAAAGTATTCAATCATAGTCAATATGAAAAATTCTCTCTCTCTCTCTCTCTCTCTCTCTCTCTCTCTCTCTCTCTCTCTCTCTCTCTCTCTCTCTCTATATATATATATATATATATATATATATATATACATATATATACATATATATACATATATATATATATATATATATATATATATATATATATATATATATATATGTACTTCAACATTAACAATTGTGGATGTGTGGATTAGTTCCATCACAAAGATTGAACAGTCTGACTATCACACGAATTGTTTCGGTGCGCACGATTGACCTAAATTAATTTTGACTAACATTTGTGTGAGTATGCAGGTGTAATCTTGTGATTGGTATTATGTCATATTATTTCTTGTGGGTAATAATTGATATGAGGTAGATAAAAAAGAAAATATTTTGTGTTTATATATTGTACGTTTTCAAATAGGAATTAAACAAGTTTATGTCCCATTCATTCGTACTCTTGAATTTTGTAATACATTCAAAAACTTTATATTGGATTCCATCGTTATGAAGCCTCTTTAATTGTAGTTCTGGAATAACAAGTGTTTTTATTAAGATGAAGATTTATGAATCTTTTTTTCCATTGCATGTGATGATGTAAGTTTTTATTTTATTTTAACCTGTCTTCTTTAACGAGGATTCCCGCACCCCGGAACAAATAATTCAACATACTGTAAATAGGTAGTAGGTTGGCCAGTGCACCAGCCACCCGTTGAGATACTACCGCTAGAGAGTTATTGGTTCCTTTGACTGGCCAGGCAGTACTATATTGGACCCCTCTCTCTGGTTACGGCTCATTCTGTTTTTGCCTACATATACACCAAATAGTCTGGCATATTCTTTCCACATTCTCCTCTGTCCTCATACACCTGACAACATTGAGATTACCAAACAATTCTTTTCTGAAGGGGTTACCTACTGCACGGTAATTGTTCAGTGGTAACTTTCTTCTTGGCAAGGGTAGAAGAGACTCTTTAGCTATGGTAAGCAGCTCTTCTAGGAGAAGGACAATCCAAAATCAAACCATTGTTCTCTAGTCTTGGGTAGTGCTATAGTGTACCATGGCCTTCCAGTGTTTTGGATCAGAGTTCTCTTGATTGAGGGCACACTCGGCACGCTGTTCTATCTTATTTATTTTCGCCTTATTTTTTTAAGTTTTTATATATTATATATGAAATAATCTAATTTAATGTTGTTACATATTTTAAAATATTTTATTTTGGTTGTATTCTCTTGTAATGTATTCATTTCATTGTTTTTTTTTTCCGTACTGAGCTATTTTTCACAGTTGGAGCCTTTGGGCTTATAGCATCTTGCTTTTCCAAGTAGGGTTGTAGCTTAGATTATAATAATAATAGTAATAATAATAATAATAATAATATCAATTTTGCATTCAATATTTGTCAATCTTTGACGATATATTTGAAGTTTACCCCTAATATGCTGAAAACTTCCACAACATACCCTTCGTTATGCACCTACACACATGACTCTTTAGCAACAGTTCGAACCCACTGTACACGCTGCACCATTCACACCAGCCTTGCACAACACACACTCAAATATCCTGGGTGATTTGACCTTAATTTCAAAATCCTCTTTTATGATAATCTGTCCAACGCTTTCTACGAAGACCTAATCTTAGTCTCTCTACTTTTACGTTAAATCTGAAACCCTTTTCATCTCCCTGAAATTATATATTTTTTGCACATTAACAAGCCTAATGAGAATATCCTGATCCATTCTCTTACTTCGCCAGTTTTTTTTTTTTTTTTTTTTTTTTTTTTTTTTCAACTAGTAACACCCTTCAATTGTTCTTACGCCACATGTACTAAGCATACGGTTCATCTGAACAACTAGAACCTTTGCTGTTGTTCATGTCAAATAACCAAATTTCATCTCCATAGTTAAAAGTTGAATCAACGACCCTTTCATACATTTCTACCTTAGGTTCATTAGGCGATTCGTTTCTTTCCAACCTTCTGCCCTCTCACGACTTACTTTGCTAGGTTTACGTATTCTGCGATTACCTTTTATCCTATCTTCATTACTTGTTCCCCAATGCTTCAAGAATCAACTGCATCCATTTTTCAACCATCCCTATTAATATTTATTGCCGTATTTTCTTGGTTTCCATTACTTTCATAACTGAGCTTTTGCTCATATAAATTCTCATGCTTTCCCTTTTGCAAACTTGTAAAAACTGTCATTAGCGTCTGCAGCTTCTCATCATTATTCATTTTTAGTAATATCTTTTACAATCACCAACTATTACACGTTTTATTCAAGACTTATTTGTCCAACATCATTGCAACTACGTGCACTGTCTTTTTCATAGCCTCTCAAATAAGCCGTCCATGATTTATTAAGTCAATATATGCCAATAGGATTCACCCTGTCTCCTCTATCTTTATGAAAATGAATAATTATTCAACTGTCTGGAATAGTTTCGTCATTCAGGTATATACCTTAATCATATAGTCACCACCATACTGCAATAACTCACTTGTAAAATTATCAGCTCCTGGAATGTCTATTTTTCAACCTACCAAGTACCACATTATCCTCTACAGTCAATTTCAAAACTTCAAACCTTACAATAATCCTTTCTACTGTTTGTCATTCAGCATTGCCCCTCTATGTGAAGAAATTTCCAAGTTGATTATTTAATTTCATGAAAGCTTTTGTGTTTGTGGAAGAAGTGGAAGATGTAATAATTCGAGTCCGTTTAATATTTTCCTTTGTAAAAATAGTTGCTGTAAAAATAACTTCACAAAACATTCTCTCTTCTTTTGTGTTTTCTGCTCTCTCTCTCTCTCTCTCTCTCTCTCTCTCTCTCTCTCTCTCTCTCTCTCTCTCTCTCTCTCTCTCTCTCTCTCTCTTAGAAGAATCCATTCTTTTTGTGAGCTTAGATGAAGAAGATGCTATTATAATGAGCCATTTTAAGATATGAAATTTGTGTAAACATATTTTGTAAAACTAAGCTCCATAATCTTGTATGAAATCTTACAAAGAAAATAATTTTTTTTTTGTAATTTTCCTGTTATAAAGATTTATTGATTTTCTTTCGGTCATAGTTGCTCGATGATTCTGTATATATTTACACTTTCAGAATCATACATCCTGTGCATGGTGCAAGATATAAAATTTAGAATATGTAAAACGTCTTCTTAAAGTAACTTTTGATCTCTTTGCCTTTGAAGAATAAGATCAGGTTTGTAGATGACCAAGATTGCGATATACAGATGTTGCTATTATTAGGGCTTCAAAAAGCCCAATTGTTTTCGCTTGGACTATTTTCGTTACTGTCATCATTCTACTTATCATTATTATTGTTGTTCTACCGGCCGAAATTTTTACTGATCTAGAGAAAATCTGATGAGTTTGGATGAAACTCTCCTCCGCAGTGCCTATACTCCTGAAATTTATACTTGGCAATCTTAAAACTTGAAAGAATAAGCTTCCTTCAGAATGGTTGAATGTCAGAATATAAGAAAATTATGCTATGGGCACCATGGTAATCTGATTGTATTGGTTAGAGTTAATTTGTTCAGATCCATTCAAATTTGGTTAGTGGGCTAAAGGCAAAGCATTTACATAGATCACCACGAGACACACACACATACAACAAATGTATGCTCTTGTGTTTCCTCTAGTAATACATATAAAAATATATCATGAAGACAGTAAGAAGTAGTTTCCGTCAATTAGAAAATAAAGATAATTTCTAAGTTCAAGCATTCTAATTATCTTTCTCGTTATAGTACTAAATTGAACCCTGGGTTATCTTGCCTCGGTTCTTTTGTTTTTACTTTTTTCAAGGAGAAATTAATCCAATTTGATGTGATTTTATGAGAAACCCCACGTTGCCTCCATTTTAATTGCTTTCAGACTATGATGCCATATGTGAAATTTGATTAAATCTCTCTCTCTCTCTCTCTCTCTCTCTCTCTCTCTCTCTCTCTCTCTCTCTCTCTCTCTCTCCCTCTCTCTCTCTCCTAAAAAACGATGCTTTTACATAGCTCTACGTGATTACTATTTGACCTTTCGCAGGAATACACGTCAAAATGAAAACAAAGGCAAAAAATCTTTTACTTTCGGAACTAGAGCTTCCTTGTTAACCTCTGTATTCACTGCTGTATCCGGCTTCTCTGACACACTGACTTACATGTCAACTATCGCACACTCACACACACACACACACACACACACACGCATATATATATATATATAATATATACATACATACATACATACTTACATACACACACATATATACATGTATGTATATATATATATATATATATATATATATATATATATATATATATATATATACACTGTATACACACATACTTAAAAATATAAGTCCAACTGAATAATTTCAACTTCTTTTCTCCCATTCGCATTTGACATCTCTGTTTCGTTTCTCTAAAGGAGAACTGGTTCAACAACCCCATCATACATTCCTACCCTGGCTTCCACTGGAAATTAGTCTCATAATAATCCTTTGAGCATCTCCTGCTCCCATTCGCCTTTGGAAGCTATCCTGTATCCAGACATATCCTACAAACCTTGGTCAGCCACCTAGTCACGCTATCAACACAGTATGGTAGCATAACGTTAGTAATACCTCCCAATCATTGTTTTTGTTTTTTTTTTCACAACGCTTGTCAAATCCTCAACAGTCCCTCTTCAAGGTTTCTCGATCTAAAACTAACACTTTTAAATAATACATCAGTTTTATCACGCACATTCAATTAATCTTCAAAATATTTACTTCATCTATGCTTTAACGTTGAACGACAAAGGTCATTTCTACTTAGTTTTATTTTATTCTATTTTTTTTTTCGTTACGAGTCATCTTTTTCTCTCATTTCATTACTAATTTTGTTTTGCATTTGCACATCAAATCATCTCCATTTCTTCTTTTATTAAACCCTTTATTTCCTGACCTCACACACGCGTGCGCGTGCGTGCACACATATATCTATACACACACACACACACACATATATATATATATATATATATATGTGTGTGTGTGTGTGTGTGTTTTTGTGTGTTTATGTGTATGTGTCACCAACCATATACTCACATGCACACACACACGCACACACACATATACTGTGTGTATATATATATATATATATATATATATATATATATATATATATATATATATATATATATATATACACACACACACACACACACAGTACAGTTTTGTCTTGTCAGCCTTATGCTCGAATATATTTTTTCGAGAAATATTATCTCTCTCTCTCTCTCTCTCTCTCTCTCTCTCTCTCTCTCTCTCTCTCTCTCTGTCCGCTGTGCAGATGACGTTAACTTTTCTTCCCTCCAGGTACGGTATACTTGGTGTCCGCTTTCTCCCGTGCCCTAAGTAGTCAGAACCTCTCTCTCTCTCTCTCTCTCTCTCTCTCTCTCTCTCTCTCTCTCTCTCTCTCTCTCTCTCTCTCTCTCTCAATTTATATTTCCCTTTGAATTTTACTGGGATATTTCTCTTACATATGAATATGTTAATGTATTTCTGTAAGGTAATCTTCTGACATTGCTTTTAATTAAGCCAAGGTATTTGTCATTGTTTTGTTTATTATGTTTATATATATATATATATATATATATGTGTGTATATATATATATATATATATATATATATATATATATATATATATATATATATACACAGTATATATATAAGCATGTGTGTATATTATTATTATTATTAGCTAAGATACAACCCTATATGGAATAGCAGGATACTATAAGCGCAAGTGCTCCAACAGGGAGAAATAGCTCAGTGAGGCTGGGCTCCACAATGCACTAGAAGAGTTGGAAGACCCAGACCTACATGGCTGATGCCTATAAAGTGCGAATTAGGAGATGATGAATGAAGAAGTATTGAATTAAAAGCCCAAGATACAGACGACTGGTGAAATCTAACCGAGGCCCTTTGCGTCAATAGGTGTAGGAGGAGATGATGATGATGATGATGAAATGTTAGAAGTAATTAATGCTGTAAGTTCGGACTTAAAATATCCTTCTTTGTGTTTAAGCTATATGGAGAATAAAGAATGGTTTACACGTGTCACATAAATGGGAGTATTCTTGGGAGGATTAAATTGCCAGATGATTACTAGAAAAAAAAATTATAATTCATTTCTTCTCTGTAAACTTAAATCGTCATCTTGGCACGTTTCATGGGGTAGCATTATTATTGTTATGAGTATGATAATAACCATAATTATTTTTATTGTTGTTATTTATATTATTTTATATATTACTTTTACTTTTCTTGTCGCTGCTGCTAATAGTATAAGTAGTAAGTGATAAAGCAGGGGAAAACATAATTTACTCTTAACATGAGATAATGATGCCTCCATTTCCCCTAGCGACTGGGATTTTTTTTTTCTCTTATTATCCTAGAAAATCCTTTCTCTTTAAGTACTACGTAATTATGTCTTTGTTTGGGAATTTTTATCATGAGTTCCCCTCTCTTTTCCTTGCATCAGGGATCTTTCTTCTCTAATTAGAAATATTTTCTCACCCTAATTACTCTGTATATTTCCCTTGTTCCTAACGTCATTATTCTTTCAGATTGGTTTTTATCAAAGCATTTTTATCCACCGATCAAAGTTCGTGTGATGGTGATCAATTATGTCTATTGCTGAACAGGAATTAATGGACCACGATGTTGTACCAACCGCGTGTCACACAATTGTACATAATTCCTATTGTATATATTATGCTTGTATCTGCGCTCTTCCCTCGCACTAAAAAGAACCTGAATGATCATGTCTCCGGTTTTCCTCTGAACTTTGTCTGTCTCTCGAACATGCCATGTCCTGTTGCCTTGCCGTTTTGTATATAAAGGAGAGTGTTCTATAATAATATAACTCAGTCGTTTCCAATCTGCCTTTGAGTTCACATCCTCTCTCGGCCCGTCACATTGGTGACCCCGGAAGTCGACTTGCTCCCACCGCCTTCCACCCCCACCCCCTCGCCCCTTCATCGTTGGTACTATGGCGGACTCTACGGCAGTTGGTGCTGCGGCCGCGCCATTCAAACTTTCATCGTTTGCCAGCGGAGAGGCGTTTGCAGAAGTCCAGTTTCGTATCAGGGGCGTGACTCGCTCAACCACCAAAGCGGATTATGTTCTCGCGGCGATACCCGAGGACACCTTCCCAGAAATATCCGACTGGCTTTGTGAACAAGGAGACACCCCAATAGCATATGACGACCTCAAATCATACCTTCTGCAGCAGTACTCGCCGTCGCCAGCCGCCCGTATAGCAAAGCTTTTTCAGCTCTCGCAACATCCGTTGGGGGACCAAAGGGCTTCGCTTGCCCTCAGGGAAATGACCAGTATCGCTCGCCTTCAACCTGCCGCAGACGGCTCTCCTCGTGAGGTGAACCTACTCCGTGCCCTTTGGATACGCCGTTTACCTGAACCTGTGCGCGCTGCCATACCCGATGTCGATAGTTTACCCATAAAGGACTTGATGACCAAAGCCGACGCCCTTATGGACAGCCACTTCAAGACCTCCATCAACGCCTCCACCCCTGACGACGAGGATGCCTATTCAACGTCAGCCGAAGCTGACATGAATGCCGTAGGACATACACGCCTACCCCGTGACGTGCCGAAGCGGCGACAAAGCCGCCCACCACCCACCAATCGCTCGCGCCCCAACGAACGACTTCTACAGCCACTTACTACCTCCCATCCGCCGCAGTTTTGCTACTACCACTTCAGATTCGGGGCAACCGCGAAGAAATGTGCCAAAGATTGTCAGTGGCCAAAAAACGTGTAAGTAGGCCATCGCTTGTGGCGGTGGCCTCCCTTGTTTCTAATCTTTTCTTTTTACAGGATGCAGGAACGGGCGTGCGATTTTTGGTAGACACGGGTGCTTGTCGTTCTCTTTTGCCAAGGAAACTCTTCAAGGCACAACGTAGTCTGTCTACATCTGCCGACGTCCGCTTGGTAGCTGCCAACGGATCTGCGATACCCACCTACGGTTACGAGAACCTCACATTATCGTTCGGAAACGGTAAATTCAATTGGAAGTTTCTCGTTGCTGACGTCACAATGCCAATCCTCGGTGCGGATTTCCTCTCTCATTTCCACCTTCTGGTCGATGTCGCCCACCGACGATTGGTCAACGCAGACTCGTACTTGTCGACACCTCTTCAACCCGCCCCCTCTAACCTCGCTCTCCACATCAGCGCACCCACGGATGCCTACGCCCACCTCCTCACGTCGTACCCGGAAGTTTTCCGTCCAGAACTTCGCCAAACGCCCACGGTTCCTGCCAAGCACGGTATTTATCACCATATCAAGACGACGGGACCCCCAGTCTTCGCAAAATTCAGACGTCTGGCACCGGAACGATTGGCAGCCGCCAAACAGACGTTCGCCGAAATGGAGAAAATGGGCCTTTGCCAAAAGGCCTCCAGCCCATGGTCGTCACCCTTACACATCGTTCTGAAGAAAGACGGCTCCCTCCGTCCGTGCGGGGATTACAGGCGCCTGAACATGCAAACAGAACCGGATCACTACCCCCTCCCAAACATTGCCGATGTAACCTCCTACCTGCTCAAAGCGAAGGTTTTCTCTACGCTCGACCTCCTGAAGGGGTATTATCAGGTGCCTATGAACCCAGAAGACATCCCCAAGACCGCCATCACCACTCCGTTTGGCACATACACCTTCAATTACTCCTGTTTTGGCCTTCGTAATGCTGGGGCAACGTTTCAACGTCTCATGGATGGCATCTTAGGGGACCTCCCTTTCTGTGTATGTTATGTGGACGACATACTTGTGTTCTCCTCCTCAAAAGAGGAACACCTCCGTCACCTGCGCATCGTGCTCGACCGCCTGCAACAAAACGGCCTTGTAGTCCGGTACGACAAGTGTACCTTTGGCGCCAACGAAGTGTCGTTCTTAGGGCACCGTATCACTCCTGAAGGAGTCCATCCCCTCCCTGAGAAGGTAGCAGCCGTTCAGAATTTCCCCACGCCCTCGACCGTCAAAGCTCTGCAGGAATTCTTGGGCATGATCAACTATTATCACCGTTTTCTGCCAGCCATTGCCGCCACTCTTGCTCCCCTCTACGCCTCCCTCAAGTTCAAGCCAAAGGACTTGAAGTG
>NC_090761.1:31459539-31472039 GCF_036898095.1 Palaemon carinicauda
AAGGCGTGTGTCAGTCTCGGGGAAAAAGCCTTTTGATGTTTCTGAAGTGTCACCTTGAAATAGATTTGGTTCACTTTTATTAATGTTCATTCCTTCATTACAGTATATATATATATATATATATATATATATATATATATATATATATATATATATAATATATATAAGTATATATATATATATATATATATATATATGTGTGTGTGTGTGTGTGTGTATATGTGTCTGTTTCTGTGTATGTATGCAGTGAGGTATCAGAGCAGTTGTTTGAAATGCCTAATATTTTGGCTTAATATTGCATTTACAGTATATATCATTACCATCTCACACGCCCATTCGCCTCTATCTTGAGCTTCTAAATCAATAATTCTTCATTCATCATCACCAACTTCACGATTCATAGTCCTCAGCCATGTAAGCCGGGGTCTTCCAACTCTTCTAGTATCTTGTGGAGCCAGGTTAAAAGTTTGGTGAACTAATCTCTCTTGGGAAGTGCGAAGAGCTTGCCCAATCAATCTCCATCTACCCCTCACCATAATCTCATCCACATATAGCACTCGAATAATTTCTCTTATAGTTTCATTTCTAATCCTGTCCTACCATTTAATTCCCAATATTCTTATAAGGGCTTTGTTCTCAAATCTACAATATCTGTTGGATATTGTTTCATTGTCATACCACGACTCTTGTCCCTACAATAACACCGATCTCATTAAACTGATATATAGCTGGAATTTTATTTGTAATTTCAGGCGATTTGATTTCCAAATTTTACTTAAACTACCCATTGTCTAATTTACTTATTTCAATCTTTCATTAAACTCCAATTCTAAGGACCCTGTATTGGAGATCATAGTTCCTAAATATTTAACTGATTCTACCGCATTAATCCTTTCTCCTTCCATGAATATTTCATCTTCCATTGCATATTCTGTTCTCATCATATCTTGAGCCTAATCTCATGTGATATTTCGTGCATTCTGGTAATCAGGCATTGTAAATCCTGTGTTGTTCTGCTAATAAGGATAGCGTCATCAGCATACTTTTAGCTAGCTAATTTCCTGTTACAAGTCCAGTCCAATCCCTCTCTATCATCCCCAACTATTCTATGCATTACAAAATCCATGAGGAGGATAAACAACATACATTAACATATTTCACTGTTGCATCAGTCAATTTGGCCTCTTTTTTTTTTTTTTATCTTCGTCGTTCAAGAAATCTTGAGACATTCACTCCATTGACCCAGGACTGCAGTCCCTTGAGACAATATCTCACAATTGCACCTTATACTCTGCATTACCTTTGCTTGTTATCATTCACTGTTTAATTTACATTCTCTTGAAAGTCCATAATCCTTACTTTCTCACTTGCTTTTTTTTCTGTCCTATTTTTGACTACCTTATCCACTTTCCTGTCCATGATATTCTCTTCTGCCAAGTAGTTAAGCTATGTTTAAAATGAATATCTCTTGCATATACATATCTATTACCTACGCGGTTTATAGCCACCGGTATATCGATGCTCTTTTAGTTACAAAGACCACCATTGAGATGATTAGCTGCCAATACCAAATAGGCTGTTCTTAAGCCAGATGATTTTGCAGAACGATGAACGCTCTGCTCCAGTCTTGGCCAGTGCAACAGTGTGTGTCAGACTGATAAGGATTCCATTGTTGTCCAAAAGAATTAGAAATATTTTTGACAGGAGAACCATGTTGATTCTTAATGACAGTAACTTAGTGGAATATTCATGTTAGATCACTTGTAAAGTCTTCAATAAAATGGAATATTTCAGTCAAATAAGTATGTGGTTGGATATAGCTTATTTATTTTGATACCATTGAATTTCCTGGCCTGAAAAGTGTAGGTTAGCTGTCAAAATCATATTTCTAGGTTATTTAGAAGCTGATTGATTGACCAAACACTTTTTTTATGGAAGCCATTTTGTAAAATCCCAGATGGCGGCCATATAAGTAATCATGGAAAATAGAAACATAGCATTTTCCTGATTGATTATACACTAAAGTTTCTGAAATTGTACAGCTTTGTTACTCCCACAAAAATCTGGTGAAATTACATGGTGAACCCGATTATTCCTTCATATTGAACACAAGTCTCGATTACATTTACGGCAATATCTTTTTACCACTTTACCTCGAGCTTCTATCGTTGTTGTTGTTGTTGGTTTTTTTTTTTTTTTTTTTTTTTTTTTTTTTTTTATTTTACCAACTAATAATCACATATACTTCCTGCCTCCCAACATTACACTCATCAACTTGCTGGGCCATTTATTTAGGATAGTAATATAAGAAGCTTTCCTAAATAGGTTTCCACCAGACTCTCTCCATTCACGAACACGCTTTCATATTTTCTAAGCATATCGAGAGATTCAAAGTCTCCCAGAAACACTCCACTATTTTCCTCAGTTTCGTACCCTATACATTAACCATCCTATAGCTCTCTCTCTCTCTCTCTCTCTTCCTCCTCTGAATCATACCAGTACAAGCTTTGAACTAATTCATTCGTACCCTTTCGTTGTCCTCCCAGAGTTTTCCAAGTACTGCAAGTGTTATTCATATACGCGTTTGCTCTTGCCGTACACAGCAAGGGTAAGATTTAGATTATTTGTCTTGTCTTACAGATAATGTAATAAGTTTAATAATTCTAATACTTTTCAAGGTCAGTGCTTCCTTAATGCTGCAAAATGTAGGTTATTAAAGATGTACCTCTTTAATGATGAATATTTATACATAGAATATATAAACCCTTAAAGCTCCTTATTTCTACTTTCAGATATATATATATATATATATATATATATATATATATATATATATATGTATATATATATATATATATATATATATATATGTGTGTGTGTGTGTGTGTGTGTGTGTGTGTGTGTTTCAAAAAGGCCCATAAAAGAAACACAGGAAATAAATAAATCTATATTTCGGTCAATAAACATTGACCCTCTTCAGGATGTAAAGTAAAAATGAGGAATGCAGTGGAGAGTGACGGTTTATATAGGAAAGCAAAAGGGTGTGTTCAATTGTTCTACAGTTGTTATAATTGCTGGAAGGATTAGCCAAATTTAATTACATCCAAGGTGTGTCTTCTTATTGTTGAGCCGCTCGGAGGATGTCTTGACCTCTGATGCATATCCGGTGGTCGGTCTCCGTGGATTATCTTCTTAATGATAGGGTTGAGGAGAGTATTGTCCACTGTGTCAGCGTTCCGTTGGCTGCCAGATAGGTTCATTGTGTTTGATTGATTTATGATGGCTGATTCCAGGATTTTCCTTCTGTACGGACAGGTACTCTGATAAAAAGCAAAGACGACTCACTCCAGTTAATCTGGTGCCCTAAATCTCTAAGGTGAACGAAAATCCCTGAGTTTTCATAGCCATACCTAACAGATCTTTTGTGTTCGGATATATATATATATATATATATATATATATATATATATATATGTATATATACATATATACATATATATGTATATATATGTTTGTATGTATGTATGTATGTATGTATGTATGCATGTATGTATGGTGTGTGTTTGATTGAATTCATGCAACTCGAAGCTAAAGTTTTGTTTATTTTTAGGCGTTTTTTAATGAAATGTTTAGGACTAAGTTTTACACCAGATACTGAAAGATTTTATTTTGACTAAAGTAACAGACAGACAGGCAAAATTTTACCAGAAATAGAAAGAATCTATTTTACCAGGAATAGAAATAATCTATTTTACCAGAAATAGAAAGAATCTATTTTACACGACCATAAAGGCAGTAGACTATATTTTACGCAAGAAAAAGGACAAAACTACAAAGGCAGAATATATTTACCACTCGAAATAAAAAGTTGGAGAAAAATTTATTGCTATATTATGCTAAATAGCAACACATACTTTCAAGACGACTGGGTACATGAAAAAAGAGAGAAGGAGAGAGACAAGACAGCAATTTCGGAGTACGATTTTCACGAAGTATTTTGTAGTAAGATAGTTTTTTTTTTTTTTTTTTTGTATTTATTTAAGGAATTATCTCCAAATTAGCAAGTCACGGTTATAACATTGTGATATTTTGGAGTGATCTAGAGATTAGATTCAATACAGATAAAATTTTACCAGTTAAACAGCAAGGTTGCTGTGTACGTAACTAATGCCCTCATGTTTACAAGTGTTTTGCGTTGAACTTAAGTAGATCTTTACTCAATATTTTTTTTTTCACTTTTTGACGTGAAAAATGTGAAAAAATATTATATAGATTTTAAAACTATACTCATGAACAATTCCTTAACGATATTTTAGACGTTTTCTCTTCATTTTTGGTTTGTTTGCCTACTGAATATTAAGTGTATATATATATATATATATATATATATATATATATATATATATATATATATATATATATATATATATATATATATACATACATACATAGTCTTAACATTCACTAGGCGAACAAACCGAAAATAAACAGTATGTACATATATATATATATGTATATATATATATATATATATATATATATATATATATATATATATATGTGTGTGTGTGTGTGTGTGTGTGTGTGTGTGTGTGCGCGCGTGCATTTTATGATAAGGAGGAGAGCAGGAAGACATGGAAACATCACTCATTTTAATTCTACAGAAACTTATGTTTTGTGAATTTATTCCCACCATCAAGGCTACTCTAAAACATGAAAATATAATAACATTCAAGATTGATAAAATCTTATGATTTTTGCTTAAAATTCCTATATAATAAAAGAAAATATAAAATGCTTATCAAAAGAAGTATAAAAGCTGAAAAGCTATATGAAAACCTGTGGCTAATTACGGTCCTTTACAATTATTATATCAAGCGAAAACACCTGTGATAAAAGTAGGAATAGACAAGTGTTTTTGTTAGTATTATAAAGTAAAGGATTGCAGATAATTTTTTGCTTTAATACTCTTATATGTTTTGAAGCGTTTTATGTTTTCTGTTACTATACGAGCATTTTAAGCAGAAATCGTTTGGTTTGATTTATTTCTAATGTAAATATTTTTTTTTATGTTTTTAAATAGCCCTTATGATGGGAATGGGTTCCCGAAACGTACGTTTTTGTATAATAAAGATGGGAGATGATTCCAAGGCTTCTTGTTATACTGTTTATCCTTAAGCCTAAACTTGCCAGAAGTTGAAATATTACAAGTTTTATATGTGTATATTTATATATATATATATATATATATATATATATATATATATATATATATATATATATGTGTGTGTGTGTGTGTGTGTGTGTCATCATCATCAGCCGTTACTAGTCCACTGCAGAACAAAGGTCTCAGACCTTCTACTTGCGTCTGTTTATGGTCTTTCTGTGCCTGTCCACGCCCACAAACTTTATTAGTCTGTCGGTCCATCATCTTCTCTTCCTTCCTCTGCTGCTTTTACAATATCTACGGTCCCATTCTGTTATTCCTAATGTCCATCTATTGTATGTCAATCTCATTATATATCCTGCCCATATCCAGTTCTCTTTCTTACATGTTGTTAGAATATTCTCTACTTTAGTTTGCTCTGGTATTCATGTTGCTCTTTTTCTATCTCTTAGTGTTATTTCCATCATTATTCTTTCCACAGCCATTTGAGTTGTAACTAGGTTGTGTTCTAAGGCTTTAGTAAGGCTCAGAGTTTCTGATGCATAAGTTAATTCAAGTATGATCATTTCATTAAATACTTTTCTTTTTAGAGAAAGTGGCATTTCACATTTCATAACCTCATTTTGTTCACCAAATGCTCTCCATTCCAGGCTTATCCCTCATTTAATTTCGGTCTCGTATCCTGGGGACTTCAGTACGTATATTCATTAACAATCTCTAGAAGCTCGTCCATAACTCTTATTTGTTGTCTCTGCATTTTCATCGAACAGTATCTTGGTTTTACTTATATTTATTTTTAGTCCTGCATTTCTGCTATCTCCATTCAAATTCTGTTCTATTATCTTATGTAATTCCTCCCACGATTCACTAAGCACACCCATAGTTAATTCTAGTAGCCAGGCCTTCTCCATCACGAGGCTCAATACTACGCAGTACTCTAGAAGTTTTATTCCAGCTGTGACCAAGTTGTGGAATGATCTTCCTAATCGTGTGGTTGAATCAGTAGAACTTCAAAAGTTCAAAGTTGGAGCAAATGCTTTTTTGTTGACCAGGCTGACATGAGTCTTTTTATAGTTTATTTATGACATATTTGTTTTTGATGTTGTTAATAGTTTGTATATGCCATGTCTGTTTTGACGTTGTTACTTATTTTAGAATGATTTATTGTTAATTTGTTCTCTTCATTTATTTATTTCCTTATTTCCTTTCCTCACTGGGCTATATTTCCCTATTGGAGCCCCTGGGCTTATAGCATCTTGCTTTTCCAACTAGGGTTGTAGCTTGGATAGTAGTAATAATAATAATAATAATAATATAATCTGCAAATCTGGAGTGATGCAACCTCATCTTACGACTGGTTTTTAAAACCGTAAGGATATTATATGCTTGCTGACGGTCTTACACATACATGCATGAGCACGCACACATACACACACACACACACACACACACACATATATATATATATATATATATATATATATATATGTGTGTGTGTGTGTGTGTGTGTGTATGTGTGTGTGCACGCATGTGTCTGTGTAAGAACGTTAGCAAGCATATAATAACCTTACGGTTTTTAAAAACCAGTCGTAGGATGAGGTTGCATCGCCCAAGGTGGGCTCCAGCGATATTTACAGATATCGTGTGTAGCACTATCTTTAATTCCCTGATAACCTTCAATCCAGGTATATGAGAAATTCAACTCAAATTAAACATAGTTTTCCTGACTACGTAAACAGACACGGAATGAAAAGTAATATAACAACAATAAGTAAATCACCACGACGCAGATAAACCGCACAAACACACACACAGACACACACACACACACACACACACACATATATATATATATATATATATATATATATATATATATATATATATTCAAATTCCATTATCTAAGAATATTAGTAATTATTCGTTATTTTTCATGGTTGTTTACAGTCACATCCGCTTTACTAATCTGATAATGTTATTCTTTATAGTGTGGTATTTTAAAGTGTACAAAAATGGGAAATTATGATTGAACGAATCTCTTAGTGTGTTTGTACGTTTTATTGTTAAATGTACGCTGGAAACATGTTTTTCTAAGAAAAATTCTCTCTTATTCATTTTGAATATTTGAATATTTTGAATATTTTAGTATGCATGTGCGTTTGATGCTGGAAACATGTCTAAGAAAAAATCTCTTCTTATTCTGATAAAAGGAATTTTAGTTTTATGTATAGTAAATGTATTGAGTGTATACCAAATGTTTAGGGTAATAAAGATTTGCATTGTCGAGAATACTGTTCAGTATTTTAATACAACATTGAAATTGTACCCCTAGCTTTTGTGTCTAGTATAGATATGCCCACTGCATGCATAATCACTAGTCTCACCCATGTCAAGGCTACGTCGATATGTTTTTTGTGTCTAGCACGCAGTCCCCTTCTCTCTCTCTCTCTCTCTCTCTCTCTCTCTCTCTCTCTCTCTCTCTCTCTCTCTCTCTCTCTCTCTCTCAACTGCTTTTTTTTCAATTCTCGCTTTCTCTATATCGGCATATCCCCTTTGAGTGACTTCCCTCACCTTGTGTATAAAGGTGATGGATTGGGGGACATAGTAGTTTTTTTGTTTTTTCCTTTCTCAATATCAAGGTCCTTGACCTATCAACAGTATTTTGGTTATGGCTCTTTTTATTCTAATGGAAGATGCAAATTACTACCGTCATATGAGGAGTAATTTGTCATGTGTAATTATTCATTTTGAATAATTTAGTAAGCATGTGTATTTGATGCATATGAAAGTATATTCTCACACCAAACATATGTATAGCTGGATATCATGTACATTAAAAGCCTGGCTCGAGTGAAAATTAAAGTTTAATTTATTAATGTTAAGTTTATGAGATCAGAAGGATGTAAACTTCATCGTATAATTTTATGAATATATTAGAAAAAATACGAAATAATTAACTGAAATATTGGTTTTTTTTTATGTGTGTTCTTCAATTGGGCAACGAAGTGCTTCGAGTTTTCAAAGTGGCATAATTTTAATATTTTTTAACACATTGTTAATATACTAAAGAATTTGGATCTGCATTAAACGATAAACTGTGCCTTATGACACGAGGTTGCTCCACAATAAAATAAAAAACAAGATAATAGTCAATGTCATACCCATATATGAACATATAAATTTTAGATTAAGCACCTTTGCAGAAACCCACTTGTAATAATATCGGAACTCATCTGCTATAGTAAGTCCATTTATCTTTTCAAGACCAATATCTAGTTGAGGATCTCGAATATCATGGGGGTAGGAACTACGCCTAAATGGTGAATGAGTCTTTCTACGAAGACCTTGAATAATCATGTATGCTGAGACAATCTATGCACCGAAGTGTTGCATACTGCTAATTATTTAGATAGAGCTCAAATATATCATAAAATCCTCATTGAAGTGGTCTTACCCATTACAAAATATAATCTTTAGCACAATCGCCATCACACTTTCAATCCTATGAGTTGCTGGAAAAGAAAAATTATAGTGTTTTCGATATGCTTTATAAATTAAGCGTGAAAATATATTTTATGAATGGGTACCACCCCTTTGATTATTTGAACCACCGACCAATTAAGTTGTCGGCCTACTTCTTCGTTGGTTGTCAGTTCAAATCTCTAAGAGAAAAGGTTCAGACATTTAAAGAGTATTTCCTTCCACCTTCCACCAAGGGGTCATCAACCCTCCACTAGACATTCTGCAGCATTGCAAGAAGGTGCATTACGTATGAATAACCACTGGTATTTCCTGACCCAGCATCCTCTTAGGTATAATTGCTTCCTACCACCTCTTCTTCTTTATCCACACCCCTACCCTAATCTTAGGGGGCGGGGGTGAGGGGAGTTTCCTTGGTGCATATCTTCCAACTTTCTATCGAAAGCATCTTTCTCTACCAAACCTTTCTTCTCCAAATCCTCTTCCACTTCTTCAAACCATTTATTTAACGTTGATTTTACTCGCATTTACCTTCATATACAAAAGATTCCTGCCCACTCCCTTCGTTGCCATTCTTCTTTGTTCTTTTCCATAATCAGCTGATCATCTACATATGATTTCCATAGATTATCATTCCTTATCCCTTTATTCAGTACATCCACAATTAGCACAGCCTGAATGGAGTTAAGTGTAATGCTTAATATTTACTATTAACTTCAAAAATTTGCTTATCCCCAGGCTGTCATTAGTGCTGTTATTGTTCTTTTATACATCCGCTCAACCATGTTAACACACTTTCTTCTTTCTTATACCCCTAAAACACTATCTCCTTTGGTAAAGAATTTTATAAAAGGGCTTTTTGTAGGTCTATAAATCCACAATAGAGTTTCCAATATCTTTCCATCCTCTGCTGAATTTCTCGTCATTTATTCTTTCTAAAGGCCAACAATATTTCTTTATCCTTATTCCTCTGTATCATCCTCCCCTCCATAACATCAACAATTTCTTTTACTTTTCCTGTCATGGTACCAACTTTCCAGGATCCTACTTGCTGTAAGTCTTTCCTTCCTGCCCTTGGTTTTTAAACAGTGGTACCCCTTGTATTTTACCATGCAAATATGAGGAACCAGACATACCCTTGACGGAAGGACCTATCCCTATTGTCCTTCATTAATACAACATCACACACCTTTGCAGTTTTCAATTGCTGTGCCTGATTGGTAACGTCTCTGCCTGGTGTTTGCCAGTCGGGGGTTCGAGTCCCGCTCAGACTCGTTAGTGCCATTAGTGTCTGCAACCTTACCATCCTTGTGAGCTAAGGTTGGGGGGTTTGGGGGAGCCTATAAGTCTATCTGCTGAGTCATCAGCAGCCACTACCTGGCCCTCCCTGGGCGCTGATCATATAATATGCATGGTCAGTCTCTAGGGCATTGTCCTGATTGCTTGGGCAATGTCACTGTCCCTTGCCTCTGCCATTCATGAGCGACCTTTAAACCTTTAAACTGGTGGTGGGCCTAGTCTTTGACTGAAAAAAATCTATCTGCAAGGCAGCAGTAGCTTTTTTAGTGGCCTATTACAACACGTCTCTGACGGTAGTCGAGTAAATCACGGGAATAAGTTCAGGCGCTACCATTGAAGCACATTTTTGTACCTTTTTTATCTTGCCGCCAAAGTATACATAAAGTAGTATATGTGGGAAAAATTTCATTCTCTCATGATTTTAATCTGTCAGCCAAAAATCACTTCCTTCGTTAACATGTTAAGGATTAGAGAGTAAACTGTCTTATTTTCCAATGTGATTCTTGATAATAGAAGCTATGTTTGTCTGCTAAATTTGCGTTAGTAGGGCTATATTGTATAACAGTCTAGGAATAAATTTTCCACCAACTACTGGGTTTTATAATAAATTAGAGTTTGGATATTTGGTTTTGCCCTTTTTGCATAAGGTCATGGTGTTTTATCCAAATCTAGGAAGGTCATTAGCTCTCTTTTCAGCATAGCATTAAATTCACGAGAATAATTAGAATTGATGGACAAAGGTTTATCTTAATAAAGTACATAGAAAACGGATCTACGACTGAGACAATATGATTCTCTGTGTGTATTTGTGGCAATATGCGCTCAAGGTGTTAGAAGTCAACTATCGTGTGACAGGGACTCAAGTGGATGGCTTAAATGTGTTAGTAAGAAGTAGAGGTAAAACCTTATAGTGCTGACTTGGTGTGGAAGACAATTTCATCCAATGAGCGTTACTGGTGAGCCTCATTTGTAGTTAATGAAGAGTTATGTGATGTTTGCGGATGATTTCCTCACATATTTATTCATGTTAAACATCTTAAGGTACAAAGTTCCAGCGATTATTATTTTCCTGATTACGGAAGCCATCTAGTTCATTGTTCTAAGCTATACTAGTTTATATGTTCTTATTTAGGTCGTACTTTTCATATATAGCTGTGCTCATGCATTTATGTGTATATATATATATATATATATATATATATGTATATATATATATATATATATATATATATATATATATGTATATAGATATAGATATGTATATATATATGTGTATATATATGTATATATATATATATATATATATATATATATATATATAAATCCCGGCATATATGTATGTGGGGTTTGTTTACATTTGGGCACGTGGAGTTCATTCCCACACAGCAATTAAAATAAGTTCTAAGTGGCCACCGTCTCGTTTTGTTCTTGAGCCGCCTCATGTTAGAAGGGAGCACTAAATTTTACGTGTATTTGTGTGCGTGTGTGTGTATATATATATATATATATATATATATATATATATATATATATATATATATATATATATATATATCACAGAAGAACTATTTCGTCCATTATTTGTTCAGAAGGAAGCACTAAATTTTAAGTGTATTTGTGTGCGCGTGCGTGTGTGTGTGTATATATATGTGTATATATATATATATATATATATATATATATATATATATGTATATATATGTATATATATATATATATATATATATATATATATATATATATATATATATATATATATATAAAATCACAAAAGAACTATTTCGTCCATTATTTGTTGTAAATAATGATAAAAATAAAAAAATATTGTTGTTGACTCAGTATTATTAAAATTAGTTCATATGTGTTTCCTGTCTTACCTCCTTTTCACTTACACAAAATAACTTTTTTTTTTAATTTACTTACAAATGTCTTATAGATGGAACACTTTTCGTAATCTTTTTAAATTCTGTATGTATATTATTCGGTTAGGCAACCAGGCTGAATGTTCCACTTCCTCACCTTCAATCTTGGCCTCCTAAGATGGTGGTGCGAACGTTTAACGAGGCTGTCCTTTTTTAGGTAGGCTCTCTTGCTTCGCAGGGCGATGCTGTTTTTACATAAGGAGCAGGAGCCGTAGCTGGCACAAGGTCAGCTTAGCCTTAAAAAGCAACATACTATTTACAGGTTTCGTTACCTTTATTCTTTATTTCGATGTGTATCTTTTCGCATGTTATATAATATGTATGATTAATAATCATGTGATGGTAGAATAAATGGTATTAATATTTTTTCATCTAAGTTTTTTTTTTTTTTAAGATTTTGATGAAGTGTTAATCTCCCTTGTTTAATAAAGGATAAGTGTCTAGCTATATATATATATATATATATATATATATATATATATATATATATATATATATATATATATATATATATTTATAGATAGATAGGTAGATAGATAGATCAATATTTTTGCTGTCATTCTAAGCTCTCCTTGTCTTTCGGGTTGCACCTGTCTGACCTTCGTACCCTTAGTGAGAGGGTGTTTGCGTAT
>NC_090761.1:31479539-31484539 GCF_036898095.1 Palaemon carinicauda
ATGCTCCCAAATTTTTAGATATACAAAATACCTCGTCAATCTTATGGCAGAATATCAGATATCCTTTTTTATGAGCAGTACCTAATATGACAGTTTTCTTAACTACATTGTCTAGCTCAAGTCTGCTGAAAACAATTACCAAAAAATGTAAAGAATGATAGAGGTTCTTTATCCGGGCCGTAAAGAACGTCCAAATTTAGAAGTAGGCTTTCTCAGAATAGAAATGTCTTAGCAAAATAATTTCTTGAATTAACTTGGGTATTGTTCAATTGGTAGAATTATCTTCACCTGTGGAGTGAAGTCGATTAAGGTCTTTTCTTGGCTTTCTGAGCTTGATGCGAGTGGCGAGGCCTACAGAGCATTATGCAATCCAGGATTCTCCTTCCAACCGATTATGTGAGAATTGATTTGCAATTCGAGACTGAATTACTTCGATTAAAGCTTCATGAAGCTGGAACGACGAACGACCTGCAGATTTCTAGAAATCGAATTAAAATGGTTGAAAAGCTAATTATATAAAGGGTCTTTATTCAGTGGAATTAGTTATCCGAAATGATAAAAACAAGAACATGGGATGATAGCATTACAGAGTAAGCTTGAGAAGAGCATATAAGCAGGTTCATTAAAGTTGAAGTCGTAAGCCTAAATTTTCTTATAGCCTACAAATGATATTTTCATGACCCGTTGTTGTGCCATCATTTATATGTTTATTTTAGCAGTTTGTTTATATGTTATATCAAGGAAATATGTTCCAATGGATTATTTTTTTCTATCTTTTATTAGGAAATACACATTTACAAATACAATATTATATATATATATATATATAAAATATATATATTTATATATATATTTATATATTTATCATAATTTTTTATCTAACATAGGTATATTGTATTTACAATTGCAATATTTACTATTTATCTAAATATGTTTTAAAATAAATAGATATATCGACTCGTGAATACGTTTTTAACAGAAGTTTTTAATCCTATTTTATTTATAGCAAAAGTATTTATCCAATAGATTAATTCGGTAAAGTTTTGTCTTAATACGTAATGGGAATGGAAATTTTAAGGAAGTATTTTAATTTACCAGAAAAACCCATTAATATTGTATAATGTTAAGCTCAAATTGTATTTTATTTAAGTTATTATTTTTATTGTCACTTTTAGTTTTTAGTGTTATTGATGATATTGGTATTGGTTATTATGATGTTCATTTTCATAAGGATTATTGTAAAAGATATGTAGTTTCTAAAAATAGCTCCTGGTTAGTTAGGTTTATAATGTTCAACTCATGAATTCCTATTAAAGTAAATAGAAGTTTTAGCAAGTATGATATGGACTAGTTATTGAACTAATTACCGAATTGTATCGATTAATAGTAATATTTGTAATATTAAAATGTGTTTCGTGGATTGAAGTAAAATTACACCAAAAGATTTAATTGTGGTAATAAATCATTCGAGTATACCTGTATAGGAACTATGATCTACAATACATTGTCTCTAGAATTAAAGTTTAGTAAAAGATTGAAACAAACAAATCAGACGATAGCTAGATTAAGTAAAATTTGGAAATTACATATAAAAATCAGACTATATATCAGTTTAGTAGGATCTGTGTTACTGTATATACATGAGTCATGGTATGACAATGAAACAATCTCCAACATATTTAGTAGATTCAAGAACAAAGCCCCAAAAGAATATTGGGAGTTGAATGGCAGGACAGGATTAGATATGAAACAATATGAGAGATTACTCGAGTGCCATATGTGGATGCGATAATGAGGATTTGAGGAGATAGTCTCAAAACTCCTCCCTCGTAAGAGATCTAACCTCTTTGCTCTCGTTCCATTCACATTTCTATTGTAATTACATATTTTAACTTCTTTATCTTTTATGATTTATATCCTAAACTTATATTACACATGTTTAGGAATATACATATTATTGTTTAGACCACTTGTCGCTGAGACCAATCTGACACTTGGGTACTACATTCTTGTTAGCAGTTGACTGGTGAACACCTTGAACAGTCCTTTCATTTATTTGCTATTTCTCCTTATTAGCTTATTATAATACTGTTCGTACTTGAACATTGTTGCAGCAGGTGAATCAATGTAATATTGTTATTATTACTCCTTTTATTAATATCTCCGACAATAATAGCAATCTTGATATTTTTTTACACTTTATGATGATTGTCGCTCTAATCCTATTTTGGTTATGAAAAGAGCAAATATCGTCTTGGTTACTCGTACTTTTTTTTTCTTTTTGGAAAAAAAATAACCCAATAACATAAGTAATACAGTATGTATGATATTGTCTTATATGTATATATATATATATATATATATATATATATATATATATATATATATATATATATATATATCATCAGAGAAGGTGGCGGCAGCCAGTATCTTACATTTCTCAAAAAGGACAGGGAAATAGGTAGTTCTAGATATCCATTTATTATAAATCCCGACGTTTCGTGATCGCCATTATCACATCTTCCAGGGCTGCAAATAGGAAGTAAATATATAACATTAAGAAACAGTAATATGCAAATATATATAAAAAGTGAAAATTGGTAAAAAAAAATCAAATTCAAGTAAAAATATTCATAAAACAGAAGTGGAACTAACCTCGCATTAGCGCAAATAAAAACTGAATGGAACTGGCAACTACAGAACAAAACAAAGAAACCTATGACAAGTACAATTGAATGGAGGAAGCTTGGGTGTTTAACGATGGAACCAGTCTTTTAATCAAAATTGACTCCAGAATCAGCAAGTCGTGGGAATTAGATACTTGCCCTATTAGCAAGGTATTTGATTCCAGATTGATCTCCGATTAAATGAACCAGGTATTAGCCTTAGTTATGCCCCAAATTGAAGGTAAATACCTTGATAGATTTGAAGAAAAACAATGAGGATTGGCCCAAAGGAATCCTCGAATTGCTCTATCACTGTTAACGAACTCCAGTGTGGGTTAATTGGCAATCATTTATTCCGCATTCTTTAATAGTAAGGATTTTTTTATCTGGTTCGCTTAAAGTTTAGTATTTGGTTTTGGTCAAGTAATTGAGTTACTTAGTAGTTGGTTGTGAGGTATCAACTTGCGATACTGGTGTTTACATTGGTTGATGTCATATGGGGTGCGCGCATATGGATTATTGGGTAATTTGATGTCTGTCTTTAGAAGATTTACTTGACTTTATATAACTATTTTTTCATCCATCATCTGTAATCAATAGAAATAAATCGGTATATAAGTAGCCAGTGTAGATAAGACAGTTTTCTATATCTCTGGTGTTTTATGTGGGGGTATATATATATATATATATATATATATATATATATATATATATATATATATACATATACTGTATATGTAAGTATATTTGTGCACATACATATATGTATATATACATACATGCATACATTTGTATATATATATATATACATAAATATGTATGTATGTAGATGTGGGAATAAAGTTAAAAGCGTACTCTCATTTTCTTATATACACGCATGTGCGTGTGTTTATGCAACAATAACAAAGTTGAACAAAATCTTCAAGTAATACACCCCCTGATTATGAACACGAGGTTTCGTGCTTACATTTTATTCCTGAAATGTAATCGATCAGTTTTCTTCTTCCTATTTTTCGTTGCCTGTTGTCTTGCGGAAGAATTGGACGACATCATTTCAAGGACATGAACCTAAACCTTCTCTCATTTCCCCCCGAAAGTAATCCCGATCTCCATTTATTCATTATCTCGATGTGTCCCATTAATGCTCTCCTAGGGTCATCAGAATTGAATTCCATTATGTCCATATTTGTCCCTGAATGATTTGTAGATTTTGGCCCTTCCGCGTCCTGACCTCCAGCGAAGGACTGGGCTGCCCTCCACATTTAGCCCTTCCGTAGATGTACAGAAGGTATTGTGTGGCTTTGCCCTTTAAGGAAAGATTTGCCTTCTGTATAACGGGATTTTGGTTGAGGTGATATAAATTAGATTGGGAGATCTTTGGCGCCTCATGGGAAATTTCCATTATCTTCATTGTAATTTATATATTCTGGGAGACTTAGCTGAAGTTTATATAAGGTTTTGATTATCAATGTTCTTTATGTTATTATTATGTAAATCCTGAAATTTCTTTGTATGAAATTTAAAAGAATAAGCATCACAAATCGACATTTCTAAACAAACTAGTGTAGCATACCGTCAAAAGGAAGGGGAATAAGAGGGCATCGAAGTTGCTAGCCGCAGCCAGAATAAGTTTTTCAAGTGAACTTTCATTAAGTTTTTCTTAAGTTTTTTTTTAAACTAGCACTCAAACTAAGTTATGGAGAGTTTTTTCTGTTTTATAAACTACTCTTGAATAGACAAGAATTAGAGGATCTGTTTCGTTTTGAAACAAACTTAATTAAAAAGAATGTCATACATTCATAAAATACCCAATTGTTATTGTATTGTTGCTTAAATGTATCATATATACATACATATATATATTTAATATATATATATATATAAAATATAATATATATATGTATATATGTGTGTATATATATATATATATATATATATATATATATATATATATATATATATATATATATATGCCCAAAGTGGTGCAGTCATACTTCATCATGCAATCCACTCTTACGACTTAATGTTTATGCTGTGCAATATATTAAAAGAAATTGAATAACATTAAATGAGGAAGTACTATTGATATCATACGCTTTATCATAATCATCCAAAAATGGCAAAATAGAACATGGACCTTCATCGCTATGACATTTAAATCATTCAACCCTATTCACTACGTATTTCATTTAAGATTATTGCAAAAGGGCTGGTTTTCTCATTGCAAAAAAAAAAAAAAATGAACACCAGTTTTGAATTTTCTCTGTAATTTGTTGCTGTTAATTTGTATAATGGGTAAAGGGATTTTTATTTCCAATCGAAAAATGAAATTTA
>NC_090761.1:31499539-31508431 GCF_036898095.1 Palaemon carinicauda
CTTTTATTTATCTTGAGCCCAACCTCATGTGAAATCTCATGCATTCAGGTAAGCAAGCATTGAAAATCGTGTAGTGTTCTGCTAATAACGACAGCGTCATCAGCATACTCTATGTCAGCGAATTTCCTATTTCCTTCGCTACCATTCCCAACTGTTCTATACATTACAAAACTCATGAGGAGGATAAACAACATAGGTAACAACACATTTCCTTGTAGTACTCCACGGTTCACTGGAAATTCATGATCTCACTAAAGTGTTCCATCTAACGTTGTCTTTCTTTATCTTCTATTTTTATAACAGATCCATCTCTCTTTTTAATGGGTATATGCTTATTCTTCATTGACCCCGTAGATATTTTATTAATAATTCTTTGAGCAATTCTTACACCATACCCACTACCTGAATTCATAGCTTTGTCAGCCACATCTACTTTCCTGTCTAAATATTCTTTCCAGTCATTTCTGACGTTGTCTCCCTTTTATAGCATCCCAAGTATCATTTGATATCCTTAGCTTTCGCCTTGTAATTGCATGTCGTAAAAATTCACTACTAACTGACTGATATCTAATGTTCTTAAATATCACACCATTCTTCTTTAATTGTCTACTCTTCGTCTCTTGAGGTCTCTATGACTGCAAATCGATTCCTACATTCAATTGCAAAGGTTTCTCTCTGCATATCTTTAGAAGCTTAGTTGTATCAAACCTATGTATTCTATCTACATTTTTGTTGGGTGCTTTCAGTTTTAATTGCAGTGTGGCAATGAGGAGCTGGTGGTCACTACCAATACCTTCACCTCTATAGCTTCTCACATTTCTCAGATTCCTCCTTCTCTTTTTATTAATGGCCACATGATGAAGTCCATGTATATTTGTGGATGTCTTTGTGCTGGAAAAGCTTGTTTGGTGAGCAAAAACTCAGAAAAGGTGCTCCATTTTTATTTGCAACTTCGCCAAGAGCCTCAACACCCATCACATTCTCTATGCCTCGATAATTCCTTCTAACTTTAGCATTGAGGTCACCAATCACAATTTTCATATCTCTCTCGGGGATCTTATCTACTACACTCTGCAGTTCTTCATAGTATTCATCTTTCATTTCCTTTCTTTGTTGGTGCATAGCAAACTACATCTCTCATATTGCACTGCTTTGAGTTGAACTTTATATGTAACAATCTACTATTTACAGCTTTCCACTCCCTTAATGCCTTTTCTGCTCAAGATGTCATCATCATTCCTACCCCTTCTCTTCCAACTTCCTCTGTTCTTCCTGTATATATATATATATATATATATATATATATATATATATATATATATATATATATATATATATATATACATATATATATGTATATATATACATATACATATATATATATATATATATATATATATATATATATATCCTTGCTCTAAGATTTCATTACTAATCCCCTTACAACGTGTTTCACTTAGGGCCAAGAAATCCAAAATGTATATCATAAATTTATTCTCCAATTTCTGTAACTTCCTAAGCTGATTCATGGTTCTAACATTCCAATTACCAACTTTCAATTCTTTACTATTTATAAACTGAGAGATTCTTAGCTCCCCGCTATGCCCGGGGCTGGGAAGCATTCTGTCATTTTCTCTTTCCATAGACTAACTAAATCTAAAGAGGATTCATTGGATAGATTCATCAAAAGATAGCCAGTTCCTTATGATGCGCAATGCCTATCTAACTAGGGCAAGCTACCCCTGCCAGTCCATACTGATTTCAGTAAGATCATCCGCCAGACATCAGGAATAGAAGCCAAAAAGACTTTTCGTCTATCACCTTAAACCCAATCCGTCTCTCTGTTGCCAGTGACTTCATCAAGATTTAGGGGTACATATCCTCCACATTCAAGGTTCTTGTCGCTCCACCAGGTTGCTCATATGCTGATATAACCGTTGGCAAACATGGATTACTAAGATATACCGCTTAAGACGGTAATATATATATATATATATATATATATATATATATATATATACATATACATATATATATGTATATATATATTTACATTATATATATATATATATATATATATATATATATATGTATATATATATTTACATATATATATATATATATATATATATATATATATATTTACATATATATATACATATATATCCATATATACTACTACTAGAGAGTTATGGTGAATTTAACTGGCCAGGCTCATTTTTTCCTTGCCTACACATATTCCAAACAGTCTGGCCTATTCTTTCCACATTCTCCTCTGTCCTCATACACCTGACATTGAGATTACCAAACAATTCTTCTTCGCTTAATTGGTTAACTATAGCAATGTAATTATTCAGTATCTACTTTCCTCTTGGTAACGGTAGAAGAGACTCTTTAGCTGTGGCAAGCGGCCCTTCTAGGAGAGGGACACTCCAAAATCAAACCATTGTTCTCTGGTTTTGGGTAGTGCCATAGCCTCTGTACCATGGTCTTCCACTGTCTTGGGGTAGAGTTCTCTTGCTTGAGCACACTATTCTATCTTATTTCTCTTCCTCTTGTTATTTTGAAGTTTTATAGTTTATATATAATAGATTTATTTTAATGTTGTTATTATTCTTAAACTTCTCTTGTAGTATATTTCCTTATTTCGTCCTCACTCACTTATTTTCCCTGTTGGAGCCCTTATGCTTATAGTATTTGCTTTTCCAACTAGGGTTGTTGCTTAGCAAGTAATAATATATATATATATATATATATATATACATTATATATATATATATATATATATATATATGTGTGTGTGTATATATATATGTATGTATATATATAAACATACACGCACACGAGAGAGACAAGAGTCACTGCCACATACGTACTTTAAGTCCTGAATATAACCATATGCACAAATCTACTATACATAAGATGCATTATTCGCCTTTATGCGTTATTAGCATCATTATTGCAACTCTTTCCCTCTTATCACCACTGGTTTTCCCCAAGTTACCACTTTTCATTCTTTCAACTTGACAAGAAACCCGTAAAACTCAATGATTGATTGTATTGCCTAATCATCTAATGTAACTTTTAGCCACTTAAAACTTGCTTGTTATTTCAACCCCTCTTCTGACACATATACTATGGAAAAATATTCATCTTCACAGGTTCAGCATTCTTACATTTGCATTCAAGATTCACGCTTCATATCTGAAAAAGTAAGTTGGATGGGGAGTCCCTTCTGTGACACTTCTTTCTTCATCCTATCACAATCTGGTTTATATATTCCCCAATGCTTTTAGTGAATCATCACCCTCCATTCATCCACCCACCATATTAAGGTGTATTACCCTGCCTTCCTTGTTCCCATAAAAGAAAACTCCTATCCTCATTCACTCGACTTTTTCCTCTAGTAAACCAGTTTCAGTTTCTTTCTCTAGTTTCTGCAGTTTCTCCACAATATCTACTATCCTATTGAGTAATGTGTCGTCATCAAAAGTCAGCCATTCGCAGCTCATTTTATTATTCAACAACTTTGTCCTTGCATTGACTGTCCTGTCTCCCACTTATCATAACATTCCATTCTTAATGATATTTAATAAACCTGGAGGCCTAATACACTGTAGTTTGAGGCTATTTCTACACCAAGTCAGTCTCTCAGTCGTTTACATATTCTAACACATAGCTTTAATAGTAAACTGTTAATTGTTACCAACAAATTATCTTTAATACAATACATTCTTAAGACCTTCCACATTGTTTAAGATTTTTTAATCCATGTCTCCCACTAATAAAATTTTCCCTTTACTTTCAATCTTCTCATACAACTGTTTGATAAAAAAGATCAGCTTCACCCAGTCGTTTCTTTGCATGAACCATTCTGTTCTTCCTCTAGACCTTCTGTCATTTATATAATTTTCTCAAACAAAATCCTATTGTACACATTGCATGATATAGTAAGCTTTTTGTGTCCTTTGTCCTTTTATGTCAATATATATGAATGTATGTGTACTATATAAATATATATATATATATATATATATATATATATATATATATACAGTATATATATACATATACATATACATATACACAGTATATATGTGTGTGTTTATGTATATGTGTGTGTGTGCTTACGGCCGCGAGTGTGTGTGTGTGTGTGTGTGTGTGTGTGTGAATGTGTGTTTGTAATGATTATTTGGCGATAACTTTAAATAATATATATAAAAAAAACTCGTTTGGAAAATCTTAAGCAAGAATTTCCCTTGACCAGTATTGTTTACACTCCAACATTTCACTTTTGCCATTTAATGTCAAGTTTGTGGTTAATTTTACCGGAAGCTTAAGGTTTCTATGTGAAGACTAATGGAACTAGTACATGATTCTTATTACTTTTTCTTCTATGCTTCTAGGTTAAGGGAAAACTGTAGGAAAAGAAAACGAATTCAAGAAATACTAGACCTCCTTCCGTATTATAAACTTACGGCTGTGGTGGTTGATGTGGTAACGTCCCTGATTGGTGATCGCCAGACTGGAGTGCGAGTCCTGCTCAAACTCGTTAATTCCTTTGGTCGCTGCAATCTCACCATCCTTGTGAGCTAAGAAGGGGGTTTGGGGGAGCCTATAGATCTATCTGCTGAGTCATTAGTAGATATTACCTGGCCATACTTGGTCCTAGCTTGGGTGGAGAGGGGCTTGGGCGCTGATCATATGTATATTGGTCAGTCTCCAGAGCTATGTCACTGTCCTTTGCCTCAGACATTCATGAGCGGCCTTTAAACAAACCTTAAACTAGAAATTTGTATTATATCTTGTAATATGATTTAAAAGCTACTTCAGTAATATTTTTGACAAGGCCATTTTGATTCCATCAATCAATTATTTGATCAAAGAATAGAAAATTCAAGTGACATCGAATTCTTGGTAAAGTTCAAGTAGATCCATAAGACACTTATCGAGAGAATTTTCCTTCACTAAGAGTCAATTAGCAGATGGAATTTCAGTATCGATTCTCTCTCTCTCTCTCTCTCTCTCTCTCTCTCTCTCTCTCTCTCTGGATCGAGTTAGTGACGCTTCATCTCCATTTTATTGGAGAATCCTCACTTCCTCTCATGTCAGTTAATTTTTCAATTCGCACAATTCTGGAGACTTTCTCTTTGCTAAAGATGAGGATTATTATTATTATTATTATTATTATTATTATTGAAGTAGTGAGAGCACTCACATTCTGATAAATAAAGATGACAAAAATTGTTATTGTGTAGTTTTTTAAGCATATTACTATAACAATGGGAATGAAATGGAAAGTTGTCTGAATAGGAATCTAGAGCTCTACTGAAGCAAAAAATACAATAGGAGTTGCAGTTCCATCATTGAAAAAAACATGCTCTTCTGGGAGAAGGATACTCCAAAATCAAACCTTTGTTCTCTGGTCTTGGGTAGTGTCATAGCCTCTGTACCATGGTCTTCCACTGTCTTAGGTTAGAGTTCTCGTGCTTGAGGGTACACTCGAGCACACCCCTTCTATCTTATTTCTCTTCTCTTGTTTTGTTTAAGTTTTTATATTTTATATAGATATTTATTCTAATGTTACTGTTCTTAAAATATTTTGTTTTTCCTTGTTTCCTTTCCTCATTTTTTTTTTTTTTATGTTGGAGCCCCTGGGCTTATAGCATCCTGCTTTTTCCAAATAGGGTTGTAGCTTAGCAATTAATAATAATAATAATAATAATAATAATAATAATAATAATAATAATAATCAGGTCAACGTAGGAATAGATAGGGTAGCCAAGAAGAAAGTGAGAAAAGATTGAATGCAATCATTGTTTGAGGGAGTCAGAAATTCGGAAGACTCCCTGAATATGGAAGTTAGAAGGGATGGAGAATTGGGCAATGCAAAAGTCCCTAGCATTAGTGTGAGAATGAGAGTGCTTGTGCAAGGATCTTAAGGTGGCAAATAGAAGTTTGATGTAAGGAAAGATATTAGGATTTGATAGAATTACACATGAGATGCCACGGAAAGGTTTTGTAGTGAGTGGGGTGAATAGTTTCTTCTTTTGTGTTATTGTGAAAGTAAATATGACTAATAATTTAAATGGTTAAACATTTCTTAATATATCGGGGACTATCTAGTTTGCATTTAGATTTAGTTGACTGGTACCAGTAGGGTTAGTGGTAGTTAAACAAGGAGGAGAGTATGTTATTCAAGTGTTTGTTAAGCTGATGTGTTAGAAATTTGGAAGTAATTTGAAAAGGCATTATGTAGTATATATAGACTTTGGAAAATCTAAGAGAGCCAATAATGGACTAAATTATTTTTTTCTGGAATTAAATGTGTCCGAATATGAATGGGGTTGGTGTAAAAGTGGGACTGATACAAGGGTTTATGTTTCCATACGTTCATTATCTTTATATATCGAAAGATGCAAGTGGAGAAAAGAAGGTGATGTATGTGCAAAGATGTGAGATAAGGTATCAGTCACGAGTGGAGTAAAAAATGTTTTTTTGCAGATAATACAGTACTAAATGGGCCTATTTAGTGTTCTATTAACGTGCTTTTTCCCATTTGAATGGGAGTAAGCATGGTTGCCTTCTTTGAAGGACTTTCCTTTGGGTTTGGGGTAGACCGTAGTCCCGATCGGCTGCCCTGCCTGACATCGCTTAGACCCCGGTAGCTTATGTTCATGTGTTTTACCAGTCACCAGCGTCCTTCCTTTCAGCAGCGAGGAGTCCTGGCGCGGTTAGGTTGACAATTCAGTCAACGCAAGTGAATGAATTTTGATATGTTTAAAAGAGAAGAAAAAGTAAATGTGAGAAGTGTAAGGATACAAGAGTAAA
This sequence comes from Palaemon carinicauda, assembly GCF_036898095.1. Classification (NCBI taxonomy): domain Eukaryota; kingdom Metazoa; phylum Arthropoda; class Malacostraca; order Decapoda; family Palaemonidae; genus Palaemon; species Palaemon carinicauda. The sequence goes on from NC_090761.1 coordinate 31,506,371, forward strand.
TGGGAACCAGGAAGGGGGACCAATTACTGTTATTATGCATGATTGAAGAATAGAATGGGTGCTTTGTTCAATTATTGTGTTGTACAAACAATAGACCATGGTAGGATGGGAGAAGAAATATATCAGAATTGGGGAAGCAATAATGGTAGAATCCTGTTTGCAGGACGATCGGGAAGCCAAGGTATGTATAAAAGGATTATTGAACACACTCTCCTTTATAGAAATGTGTCGATGAAAAGGGTGGATAGCTGCTTTGATGAACTGTATTTGTAGCTGTGAAGCAGAAAAGGGGTAAAACAATAGGAACAGTAAATGGATCAGATAATTTTTGAGTTGGTTTGGTCAACAGAGAATGCATGCTGATGCATGAGGGAAAAAAAGTAAAAAACTTCGAGAGAGCTAAGTGATAGGAATGATTATTTATTCAATAGGGCATTGATAAAAGCATGGGAACAAATGCACGATTTGGGTAAATGCAGGTGTATGAGGTACATCAAGTATTTGGAGTTTTCTTCATACGGGATTTATCCCAGACCATCCCAGACCAGCTTTTATATTATATATATATATATATATATATATATATATATATATATATATTTATATATATATATATATATATTTACTATCTAAGCTACATAAAATAATTTGAAAAGCAGGATGCTATAAGCCCCAGGCCTCCTACAGGGAAAAATAGCCCAGTGAGGAAAGGAAATAAGTGAACTATAAAGAGAAGTAGTGAACAATTAAAATGGGATTTTTTAAGAACAGTAAGGTCATCAAAATAGATCTTCCATGTATAAAAAAAAAGAAAAAAAAAGGAAGAGATATAAGATAGAATAGTCTGCTCGAGTGTACCCTCTATTGCTTTTATTATTACTAGCTAAGCTCTATATGTATGTGTGTATATATATACACATATATATATATATATATATATATATATATATATATATATATATATATGTATATATATGCATATGTATATATATGTGTGTGTTGTTGTTGGTGTTGTTGTTGTTGATATTACCGATGTAATGCAGCCTTCACAATTATGCTAGACATATATCCGTTCAAATGGTTTTTTTTTTTTTTTTGTCTAGAATTTTGTTCTCTTATGAAGCATCGATGTGTCCCGTAGGAGAGAGAGAGAGAGAGAGAGAGAGAGAGAGAGAGAGGAGAGAGAGAGAGAGAGAGAGAGAGAGAGAGAGAACTTCTTTCATTTTTAATGTCTACAGTAGGTCACCATCCTGAACCGAGTCTGGAGAAACTGTTGTTACTAATAGTAACCTCCACACTTCCACCACGTCGAGAATGCTCTCTCTCTCTCTCTCTCTCTCTCTCCTCTCTCTCTCTCTCTCTCTCTCTCTCTCTCTCTCTCTCTTTTCAGTGAGTGAGTGCGTGACCTTCAGGGATTCAATATTTTCTCTTGATGCATCTTTAATCGATGATCGAAGTATGAAGTTTTTATTTTTTTTTTTACCCATTGCTTTCGGTTAGATTTATGGATTTGTGATATCATTAACAGCTCTTTCAATTTTTTATAAGTAAAATTATGGTAAAATGAATCCGGTTAAGATGGTAGGTTCCAAATTCTACTGATATTATATTTCTCCTGGCCAAGATACCTTTATTCTACTTGCAAATATAGTTGTTAGGGTTGAGAGTGGCTGATAAACTTTAATTTCGTTAACCGAAGTCTATGTTTGTTGCAAAGTGTCTTTTATTATATTGAAACTATTTATTGATATCTATTCAGCACGAGTTCAAATTGCTCTCTCTCTCTCCCCTCCCTCCCTCTCTCTCCCTCCCTCCCTCTCTCTCTCTCTCTCTCTCTCTCTCTCTCTCTCTCTGACTTTATAATATATATATATATATATATATGTGTGTGTGTGTGTGTGTGTGTTTGTGTGTGTGTGTGTGTTTTTGTGTTGTGTGTGGGGAGAGAGAGAGAGAGAGAGAGAGAGAGAGAGAGAGAGAGAGAGAGAGAGAGAGAGAGAATGTGTATATGTATAGAGGTTATACCTTTCTTGATAATTTCGGCTAATTTTAACTTACAAT
>NC_090761.1:31533931-31536431 GCF_036898095.1 Palaemon carinicauda
TAAACTAGTATAACTTAGAAAAATGAACAAGATGGCTTCCGAAATCAGGAAAACAATAATAGCTGAAACTTTGTACCTTAAGATCCTTAATCATGAATTAATATGTGAGAAAATCATCCGCAAACACCACATTACTCTTCATTAACTACAAAGGAGGATCAACAGTAGCGCTCATTAGATGAAATTGTCTTCAACACCATCTAGTCAGCATTCTCTCTATTTTATCTCTACCTCTTACTAAAACATTTAAGCCATACACTTGAGTCCCTGTCACACAATAGTTGACTTGAGCGCATATTGCCACAAATACACACTAATGATCATATTGTCTCAGAGGTAGATTAATTTTCTATGTACTTTATTAAGATAAATCTAAGTATGTCAGTTCTATATATTCTCGTGAATTTAATGCTATGATGAAAAGAAGGCTAATGACCCTCATAGATTTAGCTAAAACACAGTTCCCTTATGCAAAAAGGTAAAACCAAATATGCAAACTATAATTTGTTATTATAAAACCCAATAGTTCGTGGAAAATAATTTATTCCTTGACTGTTATACAATATATATAACCCTATTAATGCAAATTTAGCAGACAAACATAGCTTCTATTATCAAGAATCACATTGGAAAATCAGACAGTTTACTCTCTAATCCTTAACATGTTAACGAAGGAAGTGATTTTTGGCTGAAAGATTAAAATCATGAGCGAATGAAATTCTCCCCACACATACTACTTTGTGTATACTTTGGCGGCAAGATAAAAAAAGGGTATAAAAAATGTGCTTCAATGGTAGCGCCTGAACTTATTCCAGTGATTTACTCGACTACCACCTGAAATGTGTTGTAATAGGCCACTAAAAAAGCTACTGCTGCCTTGAAGATAGATTTTTTTTTCAGTCAAAGACTAGGCCCACCACCAGTTTAAAGGTTTAAAGGTCACTCATGAATGGCAGAGGCAAGGGACAGTGACATTGCCCAAGCAATCAGGACAATGCCCCAGAGACTGACCATGCATATTATATGATCAGCGCCCGGGGAGGGCCAGGTAGTGGCTGCTGATGACTCAGCAGATAGACTTATAGGCTCCCCCAAACCCCCCAACCTTAGCTCACAAGGATGGTAAGGTTGCAGACACTAATGGCACTAACGAGTCTGAGCGGGACTCGAACCCCCGACTGGCAATCACCAGGCAGAGACGTTACCAATCAGGCCACAGCAATTGAAAACTGCAAAGGTGTGTGGTGTTGTATTAATGAAGGACAATAGGGATAGGTCTTTCCGTCAGGGGTATGTCTGGTTCCGCCTATTTGCATTGTAAAAAGACAAGGGCTACCACTGTTTAAAAACCAAAGGTAGGAAGGAAAAACTTACACCAAGTAGGATCCTGGAAAGTTGGTACCATGATAGGAAAAGTAAAAGAAATTGTTGATATTATAGAGGGATGGGTGATACAGAGGAATAATGAATAAGAAATATTTTTGGCCTTTAGAAAAAATATAAGACGAGAAATTAACAATTTTGAAGATTTGCGATAGCAGCAGAGGTTCAAAGGAGGAAGCAGTTCAGCAGAGGATGAAAGATATTGGGAACTCTATTGTGGATTTATAGACCTAAAAAAAGCCCTTTTATAAAATTCTTTACCAAAGGAGATAGTGTTTTAGGGTATAAGAAAGAAGAAAGTGGGTTAACATGGTTGAACGGATGTATAAAAGAACAATAACAGCACTAATGACAGCCTGTGGATAAGCAAATTTTTTAAGGTAATAGTTTATATTAAGCATTACACTTAACTCCATCCAGGCTGTGCTAATTGTGGATGTACTGAATAAATGGATTAGGAATGATAATCTAAGGAAATCTTCATATGCAGATGATCAGCTGATTATGGAAAAGAACAAAGAAGAATGGCAACGAAGGGAGTGGGCAGGAATCTTTTGTATATGAAGGTAAATGCGAGTAAAATCAACGTTAAATAAATGGTTTGATGAAGTGGAAGAGGATTTGGAGAAGAAAGGTTTGGTAGAGAAAGATACTTTCGATAGAAAGTTGGAAAATATGCACCAAGAAAACTCCCCTCACCCCCTAAGATTAGGGTAGGGGTGGGGATAAAGAAGAAGAGGTGGTAGGAAGCAATTATACCTAAGAGGATGCTGGGTCAGGAAATACCAGTGGTTATTCATACGTAATGCACCTTCTTGCAATGCTGCAGAATGTCTAGTGGAGGGTTGATGACCCCTTGGTGGAAGGTGGAAGGAAATACTCATTAAATGTCTGAACCTTTTCTCTTAAGAGATTTGAACTGGCAACCACCGAAGATGTAGGCCGACAACTTAACTAGTCGGTGGTTCAAATAATCAAAGAGGTGGTCATTGATAAAACATATTTCCTGGTGACATTACGCACTTAATTTATATTCCAAAGCGAAAGCAGTATCATTTTTCTTTTCCAGCAACTCATAGGATTAAAAGCGTGATGGCGATCGGGCTAAAAATTATAT
>NC_090761.1:31561431-31566431 GCF_036898095.1 Palaemon carinicauda
TGTAAATTAAGCATTCAACATTCTCTATCCGTACCTGTCCATCATCCCAACACCTTTATATATCATAACAGCAACATCAAACCCTTTCCATCACTCACTGGTTATGAAATCATCAAAGGAATTAACTCCATCTTCAGTGGGATAAGTTATATTTTCTTCAATTGCTATGTTAAGAACACTCTAAGATTTTCTGTGGTTCTACTCTGGCTACTGAAATAAAGCAATCTAATATAGTTAAATAGGAGGGACATTTACATAAAGAATTTCACTAATTCTAGATTTACAAAAAAAAAAAAAAAAAAAAAAAAAAAAAAAAAAAAAAAAAAAAAAAAAAAAAAAAAAAAAAAAGTATACTCATTTATATTCACAAAACAATTCTTTAGATAACATTCCTATCAAATGCTGACAGCTCTTAAGATTTCCACAGAGGATTAGGCTATCAATTAATCCAATTAATTGCACTTTGTAAAAGTATTTTCACTTGGTGTCCTAAGTAATCTAGTTTAATTAAATGAATACCTGCCTCAAAGGAATATAAGCTAAAACAAATATTTTTTTTACACTAAAATAGATAAAAGGAAATATTCTATTTGATGAGAATGCAGTCATGGATTGAAGGAGAGAATTTTTTAAAGATCTGTTGAATCTGAAATATAGAAGGAATATAGAAGAAAGGAAATAACTAATCGGCTGAAGAAAGGAAGGGTACATCCCGCAGAAAGCAATTTTACTGACAACCTGTGACACAATCGTGATAATGACCGGCTTACCAGAGATTGTATGTCAAGTTTGGAATAAAGAAAGGTTCCAGAGACATGGAAGAAAGGAAGTATTGGTCAATTATATTAATAAAAGGGGATAGCGGCGATTATAAGAATTTTAGGAGCATAAGTGTACATAGTTACATACTATAGTCCATTTCTTTTAGCGAGGCATATTTGCACCGACTCGCAACAGTGCTCTTTTAGCTCGGAAAAGTTTCCTGATCGCTGATTGGTTGGACAAGATCATTCTAACCAATCAGTGATCAGGAAACTTTTCTGAGCTAAAAGGGCACTGTTGCGAGTCGGTGCAAATATGCCTCGCTAAAAGAAATGGACTATAGTAAGGTGTATGGTAAGATCTTTACTGAGAAAGTGAGACAGATGAGAGGACTAACATGGATAAAACGCTGCAATTAAAAAAAGAGAATGGAAGGCTGTTTGCTACAACTGTTGGTTATGGAACAGTCAGACGAGTTGAGAGTGATTTAGTTTCCCCCCTGCAGATATACCTGTTTGCGAAGGTGATTTACTGGTAGGTGTAAAATGGGTTTTAGGCCAAAAAGTCATTTTTTTTTTGGCTCTTTATGGTTGCAGTGATGTGATACAGAGTTGTGATTAGTGGATGTAGATGCTATTTTTGGCGTTTAAAAACAAACGAACAAACAAACAAAGAAACAAACACAAACACACGTATATATATATATATATATATATATATATATATATATATATATATATATATATATATATATATATATATATATATATACACAGTATATATAAGTATATATGTATGTATTCTTACGAAGCTGGTCTAGTGTCGAGTAAATATTTTATTTATGTATTTCATTTGTGTATTTAGGAGGTATGTAGCCAGCTTGTAAGGTGAGGTCCTCTCTTGTAGGTTAAGTAATTGTATGTAAATTGCAATAGACTTTCGTCAGTCATTTCATTGTATTTTTCATTCAAGTCAGTGTATGTAAATTTGCGTTATTTTTAATAATCAACTTATTATTTCACGTATTTTGTCACGAAGTCTTATGCAACCTCGATTAAGTGTGCTGTACGAACCATACAAGGTATGAATGAGGGCTTATGTCATTTTTTTTTATTGTTTATACGAGTTTTATCTTTTCATTTATTGTTCGAGGATGGAGGTGGGTGGAGTGAACTGAGAGAGAGTCGCCTTGCTTGTGCGTTGGTATTCGTCGAATATGTGATTGTTGGCAACCTTACGCCGCTAGGCACTGCCCTCAAGCTTTTAGATTCCCTGACCTAGAAGGATCTAGAAGTTTTAAGTCAATATATATATACGCCCCAGGAATACAGAGCAGCAGAAGAGATCCACCCCGTCCCAGTGAAAGAGCCAATATCCTCTCTTTCTCTCAAGTGCCTGGAGTGTGTGCCTTCTCGAAAGTGAATAAGTTTTTTGCCAAACATATATCGTGGGTAGTGTGTTCAAACGTTAATGAAACGTTGAAGGTGATTTCAAATTTATTGTGTTATTTTACGTGATGGTATCATATAAATTTTCTGTAACTGGCCCTGTGAGCTTTCTGTGAAAACGTGACATGTATTTATTTTGGCTTACCTGTTTGATTACCTCGTGTGATCCAAAACACCTAAGTTTATCAGTTAGTTTTATGTAAATTTCATTAGGAGTTTAATCATTTGAGTGTTACAGTTTAACTATTGTCATTAATTATCAAGATTATATATTTCTATCAATTGATTTCCAGTGAAACAAGTGACTGTATAATTTTCACAAGTATTAGTCTAAGTTTTGTTTAGATTTAATAATTTCGAGTGATTTATTTTTGGTGTGCATTCTTTCACAGTGTTATAATTTTTTATAGAATATATTTATTTTTGTAAAGTGTGTATTATTTCGATCACTAGTATATCTTACAGAGCTCTCTCATATCCCTGTTTAAGAACCGAAGTAAGAGGTTGTTCTGAATAGTTCTTAATAATATTTACCCAGTTTAATTGGAGTGTACGTAAGAGACCTTAGGATATTCAGTGATTTTATATATTGCCGTCTGGGGGTTATATAATTTCTCAGAGCTCTGGTATTATTCAAGTGTAACAGATTTATGTAAAAACAAACAAGTGAGTTTGGAGCTCGGGTGGTTATGTGATTCTCCAGCCGTAATATAATATAACAGTTGCAGATGGTACCTCAATAGTGACACACAAGGGAGCTTGGTCCGACCCATATGTCTTACCGTGTGTTAGTGGTGATAATCTGCTTAACCATATCTTATTTTACTAAACGCAATTCTATTTCAGATATCCACTGGTTCCTACATTTGAATGATAGGTTACCTTCAAGCTGTTTGCTCTCCCATACTAGGTGGTTGGTAATTACCATGTCATTGTTACTGCACATATTCAACAATGATCTACCTCGTGTATTTACTGAAACGTCTACTATACCTCTATACATGTAAGTGTCCTTGTCTACATCTGATAGTTCAGGCACCCCAACTCTGCTGTTAAAAGTCTCCTAAGACAACTATATTTCCAGCATCAACTGTGTGTGCAGCTAGGGCTCCGACATCTGCTTGCTGGTAATATGGTGAATCGTCTGGTGGTATACAGACTCTACCAACTTTGTAAGGCACAATGAAATTAAATGTTACCCAGATCTGACTTCTCTGTGTCCATATTTATGCACTTAGCATATTCTAACAACTTCAGTCTTTTATTAGCAACATTATGCAACCCCTATGTGATCCGGCCCCTTCACAACATTAAGGTATCCCCACTCTGAAAGGGATATACAGTATATATATATATATATATATATATATATATATATATATATATATATATATATATATATAATATATATATATATACACTATATATATATACACACACACACACTAGTGTAAGTGAACCGTCAAAAAAAGACGGGTAAATATCTAGACATACACACACACAGTCTACCTCTCGGAGTACCTTCACACATCAGGGTATAACTAATCCCTCTCCGCCCTACCCGAGTTATAAGACTGGCAATACCGTTGAGCGTGTCCGGAAAGCAATATATATATATATATATATATATATATATATATATATATATATATATATATATATATATATATATATATATATATATATATATGTGTGTGTGTGTGTGTGTGTGTGTGTGTGTATATGCGTGTGTGCAAACCCAACGGCAATGCAAAAATTGACATGCAGAAGGTCATTAGTGCACGAACGATGATATCTGACAGTGTACCGGTCCCGGATGTACTTGTCGATGCCAAACGGAAGTGCAAATGCAGCAAGCGGAAGATATGCTCTCGAATACGGAAGTTATAAGATGAACTTCAAGTACGTTTTTAGAGAAAGTTGAAAATGTTATAGTTGTTAATGAAAGATATAAGGAAACTTTTGTGAATTATGTCCTACATTTAATATAACGTGTTCCCCAAATTACCTAATAAAAAGAACATTAAAAAAATTATTAAATTCCAAAGAATCTTATTATCATCCATACTAGCAACATAAGAAAGACGACGCTCCCTGCAGTAGCAGAAACTTTATTAAACACACATAAAATGCGAGTCTTTACAGTTTTCTAAAGTTCATACCAAATGTTTATATCATTCTCCAGTTCATAAAGTCAAACACAAATGTTTAAACAGCTTTCGGGCCACACATTTTCAGAGTAAGATTGCGAGAAAGCTGCAATAAACGGTGAGATTTCTGTTGCCCCTGGGCCTCTGCAAGGCGAGCCAGGAAACTTTCTTGCAACTTATAAACGTATTTGTATTTCCAAACGTTCTCTTATCTATTCTAATCACCAATAATATACACCGTCTGCTTTTATAGGTATTTAATCACCTTTCAAAATCATTTCAACTTCAATTCTTTTTCCCGGTCATTGGGCAGGTAATAGAAAAGCTTTCAAGCCAGATTTCTACTGAGCTGAACAACTTATTAGGAAATTATTCTGCCTCCATTCAGAGGCAAAGATTTGAATCCTTTTCAGGGCATAAAGTATGTACTTATAAGCCTATATAGCTGCCCTTTAAATTCGATAAAAAGAAAACTATTTGTGCGTTAAAATTTGAAAATATAATGTCACTTGTGTTCATGATACAATCTTTATTGGACACGTGCTACAAACTAGCAATCAGCCTATCAAGGATAAAATGGGTTGATTTTCATTTGAACATCAAACACTTGAATTAGATGAGAATGTGTAGCGATATTCTT
>NC_090761.1:31571431-31573931 GCF_036898095.1 Palaemon carinicauda
GTAAGCTTGTTAAAAGGTAGGCTGTATGACAACACTAGGGATTGCATCAAGTTTCAACGTGGTTGGAAGGTTCTCGAATAGAAATTAATCTTTTTTTTTAATGTTACGAGAGGAGGTGGGCAGAGTCAGCTGAGAGAATTGCCTCACCAAACAACGATAGTATCCCTTCCTCAAATTGCTAAGTTGGCAACCTTACGTCGCTAGAGCCATGCCCCACGCTACGAGAATGATTTAATAGAATTTTCTAGAGTGAATTAAGATTATATATATAGGGACTGGCAATGCATAGGAGCCAGAGATACAGCCTGACCCTCAGAAAGAGCCATTGCCCGACAGTCCTCTCGCCAGCATCTATCCAGCCACTAAGTATCTCCTCTCCAATGTGCAGAGTGTTTCCTCCCCAACGTGCATAATGTTTTCTCTCAAATGTGAATAGTGTTTGTTTAATGGAATTTCAGTGGTTTAAGTTAATAAGAAGTGCCGTGTATATGTAAGTACAGGTATATTATAAAAATTAACTGGTTTTTGTGGCTGGCCGTGTGAGTTCAGGTTGAACAGTGAAGTGTATTTTTTTTTTTTTTTTGCTTAACCGTTCGGTAACCTTGTATGAGCCAAAGGTCATAAGAGTAACCATTATGTATATGTAAGTGTAAATTTGATTTATTTTCGATAGTGTTAAAGTGTCAACTTTTTTCATTAATTGTCAGAATAAAACATTTTCAAAAATTAATTTCTAGTAAAACAAGTGATTGTATAATTTATTTATTTATTTATTTTTTTTTTTTTTGTCTAAGTCTAAGGTCTAGTTCAGATTTAAATTTCGACTTATTTATTTTTGGTATTACTGTTGAATTGTTATTTTTATAGAATATATTTATTTTTGTAAAGCGTGTATAATTTCGATCACCAATACTTATTTCAAAGCTTTGCATGTATAGCCTGTCTATGAACCAAAAAAAGAGGTTGATTTAAGAATAGTTCCCGTTAAAAGTAAAGTCATCACCCAGTTTTATTTTGAGTGTAAAGCAAAGAGACCTTTTAGATATTTAGTGTTCATATATATTATTGTCTGGGAGTTGCGTATTATTTTCAGAGCTCGGAAGTTTTCTATTGTGTATCAAATCATGTTATATAAAGCAGCCGAGTTTTGGAGCTCGGGAATTTACGTAATTCGCTAGTCGTAATAATATATAATCGTGATTCATGAATGTGTCCAAGTTCCACCACCTGATACTTTACAAATGTTAAATGGAAAACAATGTCTGAAACCTTTCACATTTCTGAAAGCATATTATTAAAGGTTTTGAATAATAATTAAAGGGCTATCAACCTTTGAGCTCAAAACACGCTTTCATAAATCTGACCTTCAAATCATGTCCACATTCCGGTGTTTTTGGAATCTCAAATACCTAAGTTAAACCCGTTTACTGGCAGCCTCAAATAAACTTTTAATTTACTAATAAATTTGGTAATGAGCAAGATCTTAAATACATCATCAACATCGATTTCCTTTTCTTTTTGTGTCTTAGTTTAGCCCATTAATAAACCTCCCTCAAACAAAAGATAATAAGGTTCAAAATACAGTCATAAGATTATCTACTGCCTTTTTATCGTATTTAATTTCCCAGGTATAAATTCCATTCTCTAATCTCATGGATCTACGCAGTATTAAAGGAAACTAACTTTTCTAGTTTCTACTAGCTTGGATTATCACAGTTTTTACAGTGGAAAAGATGGTTTTGTTAATCCTGAATGCAATCAACTATGCTCTGCCAAAGCACCTTTATCGTCTCATAATGATCAGTAAGGTTTACGATGCTTGACTTTAATGACTTAAATACTTACGTCATCTACAACATTGTCTCAATAACTCCATCCACTTAAGAAATGAGCTTCGCCTTTTTATAAGGTTCCTTCGAGGTCAGTCCCGTTCATGTATCTGTTACCTGGGCTTAATAAGAGCATCGGGTTACTAACCTTATCGGGTTCTACTTAAAATACTTTACTTCAAATTTTGTTTTTCGCTATAAAAGATCAGCCGACCGTCAGCTCTAATACAGTTCATCCAACAAAATTTAATGTATTAACACTATTAAAATCATGTAATTTTTTTTTATTAATTCAATCTCAATTTTTCTAGTTATTTCTCTGATATATCACAAACATATCTCATGTAGCAAATATTGGTCTTCATTGTAAATATTTACAAATTTGTCTTGTATATGCAGAATACACAAGCGAGCTCATTTTCTAATATCACATTCATTCACTTATTAACTTTATAGTTCTTTTTCATTGCATACATATTCTAATTATCATCAAGCACTCATGTTATATATATATTGCTCCCATATATATATATATATATATATATATATATATATATATATATATATATATATATATATATATATATATACTGTAGATACATATGTATATATAATATATATATATAAATATAAATATATAAATATAGATTTATATATAAATATATATATAT
>NC_090761.1:31578931-31581431 GCF_036898095.1 Palaemon carinicauda
AAGACTCTGCCATAGGAAAATAATTTCTCAATACAATGTGTGGAAGGGTTATTTGTAAAAGGCAACATTGTGGCAAGTTGTAGAAAATGCTAAGAAACTTCAAAGTGCTTACAAGAGGAAAATGATAAAAATAGAGAATAATAATAGAGTAAGAACAGAGTATAAGCCTATAGAAAGAGGGATGAATGAATGCAAGTATAGATGGCAAGAAAGCGGGTGATCTTACATACATTAGTAAGGATACAAAAAATAATTCCAGGAAGAGAAAAGACACGAGTTAAAGAATATGTGAAGTATGGAAGCTTGATGGAACTCCCATTATGGTTTAACAGTGCAGTCTAAATGCCAAGTTAATATTGGACTGAATGAAGGAGTTGTTGAACCAACTCTTCTTTATGGGAGTAAAAATTGGTTATTAGATGAGAGAAAAAAAAGAGAGAGAAGAAGAAGAAGAAGAAGAAGAAGAAGAGAGAGAGAGAGAGAGAGAGAGAGAGAGAGAGAGAGGAGAGAGAGAGAGAGAGAGAGAGATGAAGTCCTTTTGTAGAAGGAAAATAGACAAGAATAACGACAAATGTAAAGAAAAACATTGTTTTTTACAAGTTTAGGTGAAAATGGGGATCAGTGAATGCAAAGGAAGTTTGATCTTGTAGAGAAAATGGAGAATAATAGATTACTTACACTGGTGTACAATTTGTTAACGATGAGAGGAAAGAGCAACAAAAAACCAAGAGCTGGATAAAGGTGAATTAATAGAAGACCTAGAATGAGCATCAGTGATGTACTGTAGCTGAAGGGAACAGGCAAGATGTAAAAACCCAGCTGATGAATTTGCTTTGTGACTACATGAAACAGCTGATGCAACGGAAGTTTCCCTTTACTCGACCCAAGTCTCTCTTTATAGTTTATATATAAAATATCTATTTTCGTGCTGTTACTGTTCTTAAGATATTTAATATTAATTGTTCATTGCTTCTCCTATTGTTTAATTATTTCTGTATTTTCTTTCCTCACTGGCCTATTTTTCCCCACATTGGACCCCTTGAGCTTATAGCATCTTGCTTTTAGAACTAGAGTTGTGGCTCAGCTAAAAATAATAATAATAATAACAATAATAATAATAATAATAATAAAAGTGGCAATACAGCAATTTATGCACAAAACATATAAAAACATAAAAAAAAAAATGACTAAAAGAAAGATAATTTATTAATAGAATTATATGATAGATTCTTGAACGATTCAATAATCGTTCAAAAATCTATTACATCAATTGAATATATTAGCGAATTTTCTAGCAACAGCGGGCCCCCCCCCCCAAAAAAAAAAAAAATACTAAGGGACAACGGAATGCATCTGAGGTCCATTATATGTCAAGCAAACGATCCTTAGCTAGCAGAAGCCGAATAGACCCCGTCAACAACCTTAGCAAAGTGAGAGTGCGTGTCCATATTTAGAAGTGGGTCTAATACCTTGCCACGTTTGACCCGTACCTTGGGTCTCTCTCTCTCTCTCTCTCTCTCTCTCTCTCTCTCTCTCTCTCTCTCTCTCTCTCTCTCAACCGACTTGCAGTTATCGAAAAATTGAATACGTAAATATTGAAACGAGAGACGACTTGCAGTTATCGAAAAATTAAATACGTAAATATTGAAACGAGAGAGACGACTTGCAGTTATCGAAAAATTAAATACGTAAATATTGAAACGAGAGAGAGAGAGAGAGAGAGAGAGAGAGAGAGAGAGAGAGAGAGAGAGAGAGAGAGAGAGAGGAGAGAGAGAGAGAGAGAGAGTATGCAATGAAACGATACGAGTTTATTAAACTTAAGTGATACTGAAATTGTGGGAGCCTTGTTTCATTCAAGGCTGAAATTCTTGTATAGTTTTAAACACATTTTAAGTAAAAAAAAAAAAGTCAAAAAAAAAAGAAAGAAAAAAAAAATAACTTCTCTAAATCAATCGAAGTATACGAAAGGAATAAGATAAAATACCGGGACATCTGAAAATGTAAAACCTAAAGTGATCCAAGTGAACCCCCCCCCCCACACACACCCTGAAGAGCCATTTGTTATGAAAAAAAGAAGCAAATGCAATATCTCTAACTAAAACATGGAAACGCCATTCACTTGAGAGAATGCAATGGATTTGTTATCACAGAGTAAAGCACACAAGGGCCTCAAACGAAAATAAACACAGATAAGCTTCAAGTTTAGTGCTGGACTATTATAGTTCGCAGTGGGATATCTTGCTATGTTTAAACCAGGATATAAGATCAACAGTAGAGATTTGGAAAATCCACGCACTAAGGAGTTTGAAATCTCGAAGAAACTATTGCAAGCATGAATGCCGGTTTCTGAAAAGGATTCAGAAGCGCAGTAATGCAATCAGTTCCGGAAATTAATGTTAATTTGGCATGTGAGGAAAAAGATAATCGGCAGAGATTGCCAATAACATGAGCCAAATGGAATTTGCAATATCTTTAAATGATTTCCTCTGAAATTATAAAC
>NC_090761.1:31586431-31601431 GCF_036898095.1 Palaemon carinicauda
AAAAAAAAAAAAAAAAAAAAAAAAAAAAAAAACCCTGCACGAGGACCACCCACTTTAGCAAAAACAAATAAAAACTCGTAAACAGACCACACCATAACATCAACCTCGCTTAAACAGGTTGGATAGCCAAACGCTCAGGGAGAACTACCACAACTACTATGGGTTTATGGGTTATCGACCTAACGGAAAAGGTTCAGTAACGGGACCACATGGTGTAAAAGTCAGGCCACCAAAAATGGATGAAATCAAGGCCAGATAACAATATAAAAAATCTCTCCTTTCATGTATTGTTTCACGTTACTGAACACGCCTTTTAATTATTAGGACGCCTAAGAACCACACTTGGATTCATGGTTCATTAACAGCTGTATTAATGTGCATAATTCTATGCCAGTTTCGCTTTCCTAATCTTACCCTCAGATCTTTTCACCTAATAGTTCTACTTTCCCTTTCTTGAAAATTGCACATGTGTTACTAATGACTAAAGTATAATATTCATAATCTGACCTTTGACTTTTATTAGTTTTTTTTATTTACTAGCACTGCTATTACCACTTTCTGTTTCTCTTACTGTAACCAAAGTTACTGTTAATATAGGAAATAGTTTCATATTCTTTTTATGAATTCTAGTGGTTCTTATCTCAACTGTTATTTACTACTACTACTACTACTACTACTACTACTACTACTACTACTTCCAGCCATCCTGCACAACAGCACAAAACCCGCTATGAGAATGCCCTTGACCAGAATTACTACCATTTGCAAGTACAAATAAATAATAGTCATTGTAACATTGGCTTCTATTCCTCAACTTTCCTATAAACACAGACGTAGAAAGATAAAGATAATTCTTAACAAAAGGTATTGAACATATTTCACCGAATACATCGTGGCTAAGTCTCCATGAAAAACACTATAATGATTCTCGAATAACTTTTTACCCACGGTCTCGTTATCCTTGACCAGATTCCGGAAAAAGAATGTTGTGAGAAATATCTAGTTAGAACTGCTTACTCACAACACTATAACGAAAACCCTGCAACGCTTGACCCAAGTCACTCAAGGAAGAGTCGATGACCTCCTGCTGTGTTGACACAAATTTTCCAAGCTAACAACTATACAGTTATTATTATAACTATTATTATTATTATTATTATTATTATTATTATTATTTTCTAAACTACAACCCTACCTGGAAAAGCAGGATGCTATAAGCCCAGGGGTTCCAACAGAGAAAATAGTGAGGAAAGGAAACAAGGAAAAATTGACCTGAAACAAGTTAATATAGCTTGGTTTGGATAAGAGACTTCTTTTGTCAAAATGTCGCCTTTATTAATGAGGCTACAAATATCGATGAGATATTGAAAATAGAAACACAACAAAACTTACAAATTTGTACTGTTATATTGACATATGTTTGCTAAGTTAACCACTATAAAGGTGACCTGGAAAAAGTTCATAGAACCTGGTTTGGGCAACAGAAATTCCTTTTGTGAAAAACCGCCATCATTAATCAGGTTACAAACAACAATGAAATATTGAAATAGATACACCCACACCAAACTTGTATTTCTCTGTGTCACTTTTGATTTGATCTGTAGAATTTGGACCTCATGACCTAACTCTGTCACACAGGAGCTCATTCACCACCGAAAGGCAATTAGGGGAAATTCCGTAGTTGTACAGTTGGATTTATTAATTCCGGTACACTTCATGGGAAGCGAATGACCAGTCAGTGTACTGGAATTAATGGAGGCAACTGTATTATGAAAGAAAAGTTGAAAGAGG
Organism: Palaemon carinicauda; assembly: GCF_036898095.1. NCBI lineage: Eukaryota > Metazoa > Arthropoda > Malacostraca > Decapoda > Palaemonidae > Palaemon > Palaemon carinicauda. The sequence goes on from NC_090761.1 coordinate 31,588,223, forward strand.
AAACGTAAATGAGAATAACGTAGAAGATTGAAAATAAGTTCAGCACCGCATGAAATTCACTGATGGCACAAACTCACAATGATTTGCCAATTGAATTGCGTTTTTAATAAAAAGTAAACTGTAAAAATTTACTATTTACTATAAAGATATGAAGGAGGAAATGATGGCAATTGCAATTCAACTACTCTACTACTATTCCATTATCAATTCTTATGTTGTAGGATAGTGAAAGTTTTCTTACTATTTTTGTTTTAACTGTGACTATATTTGCTATTTTTATCGATGATATCTTTAGTGGTAGAAAGGTGACAAATTGCAAAAGTAAAATATATGGATGGATTAAGGTCGTACTTATGGCTGATAACAATATAGATTTATAATAAAAGTAATTTTATGCATATTTCCATTCTACCTTCCATGGCAACGAGAGGATTGCATTACTTTAAAAGAATAGATATCTTAACTTCAAATACAGTCAGTTTCTTTCCTTGAAGTGCCAAACTCTGGAAGTCTTGCATGCTTCCATTCTGCTAGAGTCGTTAATTTTTCAAGAGGTGAAACTATGGCGATATTAGTTTACAAGACCACGCTCTCCATATACGGCCAAATTACATATACTAAATTAATAATGGAGTAATTACTTAAAAGTGTACATAAATTATATAATTCACAAATAGTGACACTTTTGGGTAATTCCTCAATTTTTAACTTAGCATGTATTTTGAATTATATCAAATGTACACTGGCATCACGAAGTTCTGTTTAGTTGACTATGTTGACGATGTCAGTTCCAGGTCGTTTAGAGAGGAAACCAGGCTAGTGTTTTTCTTTTTTTAAACCTATTGTTTTTTTTATAATTTTAACTTATTACCCATGTGGCGAATTGTTCAAAATTATAAAAAAGTTAAAAAGGAAAACAATAGCTTTGCATAATTTGGCACTATATAGAGAGCATGGTCTTGTCAACAAATACCACTATCGCCTCTCTTGGAATAAAATCCCCACCCCCCTTAAACTTCGTATTTATATTCGGACTGCTCTTCATAAGGACACAAAGTTACCAGTCCTTAAAATTTTCAAGTAAAACATAAAAACTGATGGACAAATATATACTAAATTAAAATGGAAAAGCATAAAATTGAAACCAAGAGACGAAACAGAACCATAAAATTGAATATATACGCTTGCTGGTCTCTAACTCACAAAATGTTCGATTTTAAAGCTTGAAAAATTAGATGATTTATTTACACTTAACTAAGCTATTATCCCTTCTAACAAACCCCACTGTTTTTCACTCCAATGGGGTACCTCCTATTTACATTTCAAATTTTCCTTAGTTACTTACTATGGAGTTGGTGGAAAGTTGTTGCAAGCAGTGAAAAGTTTCTACAAAGCATGTGTTAGGATAGGAAATGAAGTGAGCGATTGGTTTCCGGTGAGAGTGGGGCTGAGACAGGGATGTGTGATGTCGCCGTGGTTGTTTAACTTGTATGTTGATGGAGTTGTGAGAGAGGTGAATGCTCAAGTGCTTGGACGAGGATTGAAACTGGTAGACGAGAATGATCATAAATGGGAGATAAATTGTACTGGTTGCAGACGCGGAAGAGAAGCTTGGCCGATTAATGACAGAATTTGGAAGGGTGTGTGAGAGAAGGAGGTTGAGAGTTAATGTGGGTAAGAGTAAGGTTATGAGATGTACGAGAAGGGAAGGTGGTGCGAGGTTAAATGTCATGTTGAATGGAGAGTTACTTGAGGAGGTGGATCAGTTTAAGTACTTGGGGTCTGTTGTTGCAGCAAATGGTGGAGTGGAAGCAGATGTACGTCAGAGAGTGAATGAAGGATGCAGTGTTGGGGGCAGTTAAGGGAGTAGTAAAAAATAGAGGGTTGGGCATGAATGTAAAGAGTGTTCTGTATGAGAAAGTGATTATACAAACTGTGATGTATGGATCGGAGTTGTGGGGAATGAAAGTGACGGAGAGACAGAAATTAAATGTGTTTGAGATGAAATGTGTAAGGAGTATGGCTGGTGTATCTCGAGTAGATAGGGTTAGGAACGAAGTAGTGAGAGAACGGGTGTAAGAAATGAGTTAGCAGCTAGAGTGGATATGAATGTGTTGAGGTGGTTTGGCCATGTTGAGAGAATGGAAAATGTCTGTCTGCTAAAGAAGGTGATGCATGCAAGAGTTGATGGGAGAAGCACAAGAGGAAGGCCAAGGTTTGGGTGGATGGATGGAGTGAAGGAAGCTCTAGGTGATAGGAGGTTAGATGTGAGAGAGGTAAGAGAGCGTGCTAGAAATAGGAATGAATGGCGAGCGATTGTGACCCAGTTCCGGTAGGCTCTGCTGCTTCCTCCGGTGCCTTGGAAGACTGCGGAGGTAGGAGCAGAACGGGATTCAGCGTTATGAAGCTTCATCTGTGGTGGATAACGGGGGAGGGTGGGCTGTGGCACCCCTAGCAGTACCAGCCAAACTCGGTTGAGTCCCTTGTCAGGCTGGGAGGAATGTAGAGAGGAGAGGTTCCCTTTTCTATTTCATTTGTTTGATGTCGGCTATCCCCAAATTGGGGGAAATGCCTTGGTATATGTATGTATGTATGTACTTACTTGTCATTCCAAAATTAAACCATCACCTACTCTCTCACAATAGGAAATTGTTTCTATTTCATCAGAAGATCCATACTCGGCTCAGGCCAGTAAATAGCACATGCATTAGCAATACTAACAATCAACAGACGACCATCAAACGTTTATTAAACAATCATGAAGGCACAGACCATCGATGTCACACCTGGTCATACATCCCCTTTCAGACACTCTTATACAGACAGGTTGACACAATAAGTGACCAACTTTAAGTTTAACTACTACACATAACCGGTAATATTTATAAACATTAATACACGTGGAAGCTTAAGTCACTTGTCACGAATACCTATTATATTCAAACCATGGTCAACCATCATAAAAGCTGTTTACATACACACACGCATATATATATATATATATATATATATATATATATATATATATATATATATATATATATATACATATATATATATGTATATATATATATATATATATATATATATATATATATATATATATATATATATATATATATATATATATATATACACATACATGGCTATTCAACATTAAGCCATTCCTTCAACGGTTTGGTGGCTCCCGAGAAAAAACTCAATGCAACAGCTATATTTTAACTGCTTCGGTAACTACACAATATTCGTCGCTTAATACTTCTGCACAAAAGGTTCATCAGCAGTACGTCAAACACCCGTTCAAGCACGGCATCATTTACTAATATCTCTTGCGCACTCCTGCGCTTCCTTGATATCCAGGACCTTCTTTTCGAATGAATAGTTCACTCCATCTATCCAACCTTTCAATGTCTGATCCTCAATGTAGTTCCTTCTTCGGGGAGACAGGTTTGTTGTGTTCGTAAACCACTTGTCAACAACGGGGATAGCCTATGTCACGTATGAGACAGGTGATAGCTATTTAGAAGTAAATCATTAATCTAAGAAATTGATATCGGCAAGGATAATGAATGCTAATCCTCCAACGAAACAAATTAAATATACCTCATGTTGGGAAATGATTTATGAAACAATCAGTCATTGAGAAGCGGCCCCCCCCCAAAAAAAAAAAAAAAAAAAAAAGTTGTTAGCTCTCTTTATCAAGGATAGCCATCGTCATACTTCATAAATTAGTATGACCTATTATCGTTCACCTAAAGACAGGAGAAAATGTCGATTGTCGATAGAGGTCATGATATCAGACCAGTTTTTATGAAACTATCAAAGTCTATGAAAGATTATAAAAAGAACTTCACAATGTTACTTACAAACTACAGGTGAAGCAAATACATAATTCAGAAATTGCAAATACAAACTTTTTATAACACAGTCAATTTACTCTCCCAACGTCTTAAGAAAATCCTATCTTATTCAATTAATAACATGGTGCACACACCAGTCCTTTCTTTTCTTATCAAACTACTAACAGACATAATTTTCAATGTCACTTGTGGACTAATTGCACCGTCACATTTTCTTTCTATTCCAGAACTCAACTTTATGAGCAACAGCAGACTCTTCCTTATGCAAACTCGCTTCTCTTCTGTGGAAATTAACCTAGACTTAGAACCTATTTTTCCAGTTAAGGTAATAATCTAATAAGCACATTAGCTGTTAATAAAATATATCAACAGAATTAAAAATAAACATGTAGAATCCCTTGCACACCTGACTCTGAGGATGCGTACCCTGTCGCACCCTTACTGCCCTGTGAGTTCCAGTGTGTAGCCCCGCCCACAATCTCAACCATCTGTCCCTAAAATTTCTGTTTGGTTACTCTCCGCACAGTATGGGTGTGACAGGGTGCACTTTCTCAGAGCCAGGTGTGCCAAGAATTCATGTGTCCAACTGTATCTTACAAGAATGCCACATGAAAGAATGGCTGATGGTTGAAATAATGATCTGAGCAATGCATTACAGAGGCTAAAAAAAATAAAAATAAAATAAAATAAAATAAATAAATAAATAAATAAATATATAAAAAGGAGGAGTCCAATAATTTGGTAAAGCAAGAAAGTAAAGTATCAAAAATAAATAATAATTTTAACAATTCATCATTTCATCGGTGGAAAGAAAACTTCACAAATCTTAAGACTAGAATGAATAGCGGATCCTGCGGCAAGAAGATGCAAAGAAAGACGTCAATATGTTTGACACTCCAACTGCAGAGGATACCTCTCTCTCTCTCTCTCTCTCTCTCTCTCTCTCTCTCTCTCTCTCTCTCTCTCTCTCTCTCTCTCTCTTTCACTGGTCTCGTGTGTTTACCCAAAAGATGGCCAAAGTCTAAAGTGTATAAATGCAAGAGATATTTCCAGTGGTTTTTCATTCCCAAACTTGCATCATGAAATAATAAGAATAAAAAGGTACTTTCTCGAGTATAAAATACAAAAATAGATATAATAATTAATAAAAAACAAAATAGACGGGAACGCAATCAAAAATAAAATTCTATAAGTAATAAAATTAAAAAAGGGAAACAGAAGAAAACTAAATTTAGCTCCCTTAACTTAGATACGCCTTCGGCAATCAAGCGTAACAACGACAACGAATGTATGAGAGAGAGAGAGAGAGAGAGAGAGAGAGAGAGAGAGAGAGAGAGAGAGAGAGAGAGAGAGAGAGAGAGAGGGGAGGGGAGCATGAATCAAGCAAACGAAGCCGTCTCTCACACACCCTACATTCCTTCTCGCATACGATGCATGCCCCACATATTTTATTTCTGTCTCTATCATTCACATCGAACGAATATAAATGGAACAGATAAATCTCTACGTGCATAAATAGATTCGGAATTTTAAATTCACCAGTGATATGAATAAAATATTTTCATATATCGACAGAGTACGAATATATACTGTTAAAAAAAAAAAAAAAAATTGTGCGCGTTAATACAAATTTACATATTTATAGAAAAATTTAAAAAAATACGCAGTTATTTTAAAATCTTCACATTGTTTACCATGTTTGATCACAGAAATCTGTCTGTAGCCAAAGGCACATTTATTATAATACAGACGTATGCTCGGTGAGTTGACAACACAGGCATCATGATTGGCGTTGGTGGTCTAGAAACGTCATTATTTATGTTATTATTATTTTGATTTTCATTTCATTCCTCGGAATAATAATACACTGAAAATGCTATAATGAAGAAGTCTCCTAAGAATATTAAGGGGGGGGGGGGATTTATCATTCCCATATCATTCATTTCTAAGTTTCCATGATGGTCAGACTGGCATATCTCTGGAAAAGAAATTGAACAGCACTGAAAAGTATAAGAAATGTCCTATGATAACAGCAAAATACATATACAATTAATTGATTTACTATTTACTGAGTTCAGATTTATGAAAATTTTGATTGTTACAATTTAAGCCAAGTTATTTGGGGGAAAAATGTAGTAATGAGTTTCCCTAATATTTTTCTTTACCTATCAGGTGTCTAGGAAAAATAATGGTAAATAAACACGAGATCTCAACGGATTTATGGATATTTGTATATGAATTCTTCCTGACACCCAGTATCAGTCCTTCATAAAATATCTTGAATATATGCGAAACTGGTCAAGATTTGTAGTTTCTATTTCTATGTGATTTATTCTAGATATGAACATGTGTGTGCACAGGCATGTACGTGTAGATATGAAATGCTTGAGGATGTATAACCAGGATAGAGTTACCTTGAATATTTCTTATTCGTAGGTTTAAGAGCTAGATTTTTAATTGGATGGAAACTTGAAAATCTCAATTGTTATTTGAAACCGATTTATGGTCCTCAGTGAGATCTGGCCTCCTCCTATCATAACGGTGCTCCACATAATTATTTCCTTGTCATTTCCAAATAGTGCTAGTTTGTTCATACTTTTACACTGGAATATATTATGTAAAAGTTCTACCACAACATCAGGCCTCTTGAAGATGTCTTGGAATTATACAAAACCAGTCAGGATTAAAATTATTTTGAATTTGTCCCATTTTTTGGTTGCATATATATATATATATATATATATATATATATATATATATATATATATATATATATATATATATATATATATATATATATATATATATATATATATATATATATAATCATGAAGATTACACAAAAATAAACGCATTCCACCTCTGAAAACATTTTCCTTGAACTAAATTTCACCGGAAAAGACGTGGATGGGGTGATAAAATGGTGTGTGTATATATATATATATATATATATATATATATATATATATATATATATATATATATATATATATATATATTATATATATATATATATATATATATATATATATATATATATATATATATATACACACACACTCACAAGCGTATATGAGATATAACTATCGTTGAAAGTGTTAAAAACTTTACTTTGAGCTATCATGGCAAAAAAGGGTTAATTCCGATTACAAATAAATTTTACTCTATTTGTAATCTATTAATGGTAATTTGTAAATACCTGATTCATTATTTTTTAGGGTTTAAACATATTTCAGTGAGGGAACGTTCAATATTTATTAGATCGTACACACAGAGAGGGTTAATGGGTTCAAGGTAATCTACTAGGAAAGATGCTAAAAACAAAGTCTAATTACTAAAGAGACTACTTTCCCACCGTAATCCCTGCATTAAGGGGTCGGTTGCCTGATGCGCCCTCTCCATTGCCTTCTATCAAAGACACATCCTCTCCATCAAACTTACTCTCTCCATATCATCCTTCACCTTATCTCACCATCTAATTCTCTGCCGCCCTCTCGATCTTCTACCCTTTACAGGTTCTTCCCAATCCCTCCTCCCTCCCTCCCAATCATTCATCCTTAACACATGGCCAGACCATCTCAGTCGGCACTCTTATCACCTCAGTAATCTTCACTACATCTGAGTCTTATTTCATATTTTCCAATCTTTCAAGCAGTGATATCCCTATAATCCACCACAGCATTTTCACCTCTGTTCTCTCGAGCTTTGCTTTCTCTCTTCGTCATAGAGCCCAAGTTTCTGATCCATACATTAACACTGGTCTTATTACTGTACTATAGATTTTGACCTTAAGCTTGATTGACATTTTCTTATCACATACCACTACCACTACCTGCCTCCACTTCCCTCAGTTGCTTTCATTCTATAATCAACCCCAGACTCACATACTCCCTTCTGACTTATAGTAGATGCCAAGTTCCACCTGTTATAACCGAGCATTTAATTTCATACATAGCTATCCAGTCCCTACCTCCTTCCTTAATAATCACCATAGCTTCAGTCTTATCCACATTTACTCTCATGCCAGCTCCCTCCAAAACCTCTTACCACTCTACAACCCTTCTCTGCAAATCTTCCTAATTATTAGCGGTAATCGCCAAATCATCTGCATATTATTTCTGATACCTTCACTTAATACATCCATGACCACCACAAATAAAAAGGGCTTAATGATAACCCCTGGTGTAATTCAACACTATCTTCAAAGGTTTCTGTTTCCTCAACAGCTGTTATTACTTAGTCTTTGTTCTTTTGTACATCATGCCTACCATTCTGACCAACTTCTACGGGATTTCCTTCTTCCTCAAGCACCAATACATCACTGCTCTTGGTATTCTGTCATTAACCTTAATCTAAATCTACAAAAGCAAAGCAGAGCTTATGGTTTCTTTCTAGCCTCTTTTCCTGTAACTGCGTTACTATAAAGATGGTATCTACAGTCCCCCTCCCTCTCATGAACCTCTACTACGGTTTTCCAATCCTTACAATCTAAAAAAACTTTCAAACCAGTTTATTTCCCCAGCAGTTATCAAAGTCCTAGACATCACTGCTTTGCTTAAATATAAATACCACTAGGCTCTCCTCTCCTTTAGGCATTATTTCCTCATCCAATATTGATATTAATACATATAACATACATTCATCCCCATCTGTACCTGGTATCTTGATGATTTCAATTTAAAACTCTGAGGTGCTTTACCATTTTTCATTTTACTCAATTCCTAGTATTCAAGGAAAAAATAAATTCTCCAATTACTTGAGAGACAGCTGCATTTAAAACACCAAATGAGCTAGCTTCAAGCCATAAATTTAAATGAATGAGATATTAAAGTACTCTTTCAGAGCATAGAATGTCAACATTCTTAACGATTAATTACTATTTCCACAGTTACCATAATGTTTTATTCATGTCCATAGCTGATAGAAATCCTTCAATTCGGTATTCAAGGATATGTTTAAAAAAAACTCATGATAATAACTCATCCACCAAAAGGTAAATGAAAATGGTTGTCAAACAAATTCAGAAAATTTTCCGGCATCACATCTTGCTTAGTAACTTGATCCAATGTTCCCCGGAATGCTTCATCATCGTCATTAAAAGAGAGGAAGAAAATCTACATAAAATTAATAACACTTAATACAGAGTCAGGGGAACCAAACTAGATCTTAACACGCAAGTAAAACACGAAGAGAGTAATTCCTTACGTCTGTGGAGCCAAACACCGAAAGATTATCCACAAATCATTATCTTGACTATCATGTAGCCATTAGAGAAGGGGAGGTGGCTATATATAGAAGGTGAGCTCATACAAAACCAAGTGAAAGTGCGTTTCAAACACAACAATTCTACGGCAATCGCATGGCTAAGCGCACAGCTTCTTACACAGGCACATCATCTATAGCCATTTCATTTACTCGTCTTTCTACTCGTTTGGCAGTGTTGTTGCCTCCGCTGTATAAAAGTTGTGGAGGTGTGTTCAGTTGATTAATTTGTGCGCTTGCAGAAGTCACCGCAGGCACACAATCATTATTATATACTTACATATGTATATATACTTTAAAATATTGAGTAATAAATATAGAATTCTTTCTAAAGCAATAAATATTGAATTCTCTCTACGTTAATGAGAAGTATAGAATTATATATTACATTACATCTATTCCACTTACACGCTTAGATCTTGATTTAGAAGTAGCCTAAGCAGTCGATTTATCCATCAGGATATCATATCTATGTATAGTCAAATGGATATGTCGACTGCTTAGTTCTGTATCCTTGTACAAAGGCAAAGATAGTCATATGTGTATATATATATATATATATATATATATATATATATATATATATATATATATATATATATATATGTATGTATGTATGTATGTGTGTGTGTGTGTACAGTATGTATGTATGCATGTATGTATGTATGTATGTATGTAACCCACTACAGATCTTTTCCATATTTTCAGGAGACGGCGCCATGCTGCTATAAAGCAATTATCTACTGGTAAGGCTACTGGACCCTGACTATGTTCTTGGGTCTTTTTAACATTGATACTCAATCAAAGTTGGGCTATATGATAGGCAAAAGGCCGGGAATAGAACTACATAATTTACAAAACCCTTCAACTACTATCCAGTATCTTTTTATTGATAAGATAAATCTAGAGGATGAATAAAACAACAGATCTAGAATAAACGAACACAAATTGATTAGACAAAACTGCAATGACTAACAAAAACAAAGGAATCTGCAAAAATATCAAAACCTTGAATATGATGGCATTTTACTAAGCTCTAGCACCAAAAGATTGAGGAAATTATCTGAGAGCTTGCAAGATAGCAGGTTATTTGGCCTCTATTATTTTCTTTTCTTTCAATATCTTGTATTCTTTTATAGAATCTTTTAAATGTTAAGCTTTCTTTCTATTCATTCCATTCTTTCAAAAAATCACCCTTTACCATGATTTAAGGAAAAAACAAATCATCAATATTTTTCTTTTTCCCTGTCACCTAACGCTAAAGTTAGCCCTTGACGTAAACTATATTTTTTCCTTCCATAAAACAGGAAAATAAAATATTGTATAATGAACTAAAAGAAACGGTTCGTCGTCACACACATGAACAGACATAAAATCAGTAAAATCATGACAAATCACACAATGACGCAATTTCCTCCCAAGACAAGAAAAGACAGACAGGCTATAAATAAAAAATGAAAGGGAGGTTTACTCTCTAGTCGGTAGGAATAATGCTACAACTGCCCCCCCCCCCCACCCCCACCCCCCCCCCCCAAAAAAAAAAAAAAAACCTCAATTCGTCAGTCAACTTTTCCTTTCAAAATTTAATATAGATTTTATGAGAACAGAATATGCATTCGAAGATGAAATATCAGTGAAAGGAGGAAGGATTAATGAGGTGGACTCTTTTCAATATTTAGGAACTATGATCTCTAATATAGGGTCTTTAGAATTGAAGTTTAATAGAAGATTGAAAAAAAAAAATCAGACAATGGCTAGGTTAAATAAAATTTGGAAATCAAATTGCCTGAAATGATAAAAAAATAGGATATATATCAGTTTAGTGAGATGGGTGTTACACTATGGACATGAGTCGCGTTATGACAATAAAACAATATCCAACAGATTTTGTAGTTTTGAGAGCAAAGCACTCAAAAGAATATTGGGAGTTGAATGGCATGGCAAGATTGGAAATGAAACTAAGAGAGATTATTCAAGTGCCATATGTGGATGAGATCATTATGATGGATAGATAGAGATGGTTTGGGCATGCTCTTCGCATTCCCCAAAAGAGATTAGTTCACCAAACTCACAACTGGTCTCCACAAGGCAATAGAACAGTTGGAAGACCGAGGCCTACATGGCCGTCGACTACGAAGCGTTAAGTAGATGATGAATGGAAAAGTATTGATTTAGACGCTCAAGATAGAGACGATTGGCGAATAAATGAGGCCCTTTGCGTCAATAGGAGTAGGAGGAGATAATGATGTTTATAATACATACATACACACACACACACGTGTATATATATATATATATATATATATATATATATATATATATATATATATATATATATATATATATATATATATATATATATATATATATAAATTTATATATATATATATATATATATATATATATATATATATATATAAAACCAGACACTTGCTCCTTATTATCTAGGTGAGCTATACACATAAAAATGAGTGTAAATCATATATGTATACATGAATATACATTAAAAACTATGAAAGCATTCTGAAAAAAAAAAAATAAATAATAAAATCAGGATTTGGGGAAGGAGGAACTTCAGAGCGAATCTGGACAACACCCCTTTGCTCCACTCTTTATAATTATTATTATTATTATTATCATCAGCTAAGCTACAACCCTTGTTGGTATAGAAGGATGTTATACGCCCAAGAGATCCAACAGGGAAAATACCCCAGTGAGGAAAAGAAATAAGGAAATACAGTAAATAAACTCCAAGAGAAGTAATGAATAATTAAAATAAAATAACTCAAAAAACATTAACAACATTAAAATAAATCTTTAATATATAAACTTTAAAAAAACTTCAAACAGAAAGCGAAACAAAAGATAGAATGGTGTGCCCGAGTGTACTCTCAAGCAAGAGAACTCTAACCCTACACAGAGGAAGACCATGGTACAGAGGCTATGGCACTACCCAAGACTAGAGATCAATGGTTTGATTTTGGAGTGTCCTCCTAGAAGAGCTGCTTACCATGGTTAAAGAGTCTCTTCTATCCTTACCGAGAGGAAAGTAGTCATTGAACAAAAGCAGTGCAGTAGCTAACTTCTTGAGCGAAGATGAGTTGTTTGGTAGTCTCAGTGTTGTCAGGTGTAGAGAAAGATAAAAATGTGTAAAGAATAAGCCAGACTATTCGGTGCATGTGTAGGCAAAGAAAAAATCACCAGTTACCAGAGGGAGGTATCCAATGCAGTACTGTCTGGCCCGTCAAAGGAGCCAATAACTCACAAGCGATAGTATTTCAACGGGTGGCTGGTAATAAATGTTCTTACATTTACCTAAGACCAACTAATCCCCGCCTTTGTTAAAAGCAGTGTAAAATTTAGCAAGTTTGCCTGAAAAACTAGAAGACCCGCATATGAGGCTTCCATGTGCAAGGATTTTTTTTTTCTTTTTTGTAACATAACCTAGTGACGTCATAGGTTTAACACTTGTCGCCTACGGGGAATTAAGAGTATCCTTTATCATGCCTCTGTGAAACTTGGCTAAACAGCTTCTACCCTACTTCCGGTGACTGTAATTCGAAACACTTAAAATACTGTGCGTTTCCCCCGTCTATAAAACAGAATATTTTTTTTTTTTTCGATTCGTCGTGATATGCCATTTCTGACCTTGTGATAAATGGTGTGGGAGCGAACGAAAACTACCGATTAGAGTAAAATTCAGTAGTCCGCCAACTCCCACAGACCCGTAATTTTCGCAATGTAAAGTACGCGATAGTTTCTCCGACAAGAAGTGCCGATAAACTCCTTAATTCGAATGTAAATGTGTATAAAAACAAATATATGAATACTCATGGTCATACATACATACATACATACATACATTATATATATATATATATATATATATATATATATATATATATATATATGTATATATATATATATGTGTGTGTGTGTATATATACATATATATACATATATATATGTATATATATATATATATATATATATATATATATATATATATATATATATGTGTGTGTGTATATACAGTATATATGTGTATATATATACTGTGTGTATATATATATATAAATATATATAT
>NC_090761.1:31606431-31608931 GCF_036898095.1 Palaemon carinicauda
AATAAATGTTTTCCCCTTTTCGACAAGTATTCGTCGTCTTATGTCCGAATAACATTTAAAAATAAATGTAACCATGGATTTTGTTTTTATAAAATATTTTTTTTAGTGTATGTTGTACTGTATATAAGTTTTTTTGGATCAGGTTAACAAAATAAAAAAGGAAATTTGGACATAAAATACGAGTGTAGGTGCATGTAGCGGATGTCAGGGTCGAGATTTTTTTCAAGAACATCTTTCAACCGATGTTCAGAGTACTTTTTTTATTTGTTATTGTGGATCCATCTTTCTAAAATGAAACATTTTTTTGGGGGTAAATATGTTACATATAAGAGGCAAAATAGCATGACAGTAACTGCCTAAAAATACAAAATATAGTTGAAGAAAATGGTAAATAAGGAATAAAGGGATTAGAAACAACAGAGAAAGTTAAAAATTGTATTCATTTTTCTAATGGACACTTGCACTCAATTTGACTGGGGGCCATTGCTATAAAATATTAAATTTAATATCTAAATAAAAAGAGTACAAAGTAAGAATAATTACGTGCAGTGTTAATATAATACCAATTGGTTCATTGCACACATGCATACATATAAAAGTCATAGAAAGAGAGAGAGAGAGAGAGAGAGAGAGAGAGGAGAGAGAGAGAGAGAGAGAGAGAGAGAGAGAGAGAGAGAGAGAGAGAGAGAGAGAGAGAGAGAGAGAATAAAATTCATATGTAATATAACTAAGGCAACGGAACAAGCTTAACATTCAATTTCCGTGAAGCAAGACACCAGGGATTTAAGTCGGATTAAAATGACTCAGGACACGGATCGCTGATCCAGGGGATTTATCCATAATCACATCTTTTGCTGACATGGTATCAAATGTTAATTGCATGTATATATATATATATATATATATATATATATATATATATATATATATATATATATATATTATATATAAACACACATACACATACACACACGTGTATATATATATATATATATATATATATATATATTATATATATAGTATATATATATATATATATATATATATATATCCATATATGTATATCTTGATGATACTAGGAAAAGATTGATGAAAATCTGAGAGATTAACGAGCAGGATTTAGAAAAGGTAGAAGTTGTACTGACCAAATTTTTATTTCAAGACATGTTGTACAGCAATATGTAGAATAAAGAAATCTACTTTTAATTGCATTTATGGACTAAGGAAAAGCTTTAAATAGGCACCGGCCAGTTTTGTGGAAAGTCCTACGTTATAATGGAGTTCCTCTTACATATATAGATTTAATTAAGTCTGTTCATGTGCATAGCATGCGCAAAGTAAGTCCTATCAAATGAATTTTCAGTGAACAGTGGAGTACTCCAAGGGAATGTGTTGTCACCTATGTTGTTTATCCTCCTCATTGATTTTGTAATGCATTGAACAGTAGGGGATGGTGGGAGAAGGATTAAATTGGATTGGTAATAGGATATTAGCTGACCAAAAGTATGCTGATAACGCTGTCCTTATTAGCAGAACACCACAGGATTTGCAATGCTTGCTTACCAGAATGCCATATGTAAATGAGATCATGGTGAGGGGCACATGGAGATGGTTTGGGCATGATCTTTGCACTCCCCAAGAGAGATCAATTCAACAAACATTTAATTAGGCTACACAAGGCACTAGAAGAGTTGGAAGGCCCAGGCCTACATGGCTGAGGACTGTGAATTATAAAGTAGGAGACGATAAATACAGAAGTATTGATTTAAAAGCTCAAGATAAAGACGACTGGCGAAATTTAACAGATGTCCTTTGCGTCAATAGGCGTAGGAGGAGATGATGTGTGTGTATATATATATATGTATATATGTATGTATATATAAATAGAATATATATATATATATATATATATATATATATATATATATATATTATATATATATATATATATATATATGTATATATATACATATGTATATATATATATATATATATATATATTATATATATATATATATATATATATATATATATATATATATATATATATATATATTAACGTTGTATGCTCTAGCCCGCTCAAGAGGGTTTGGCGTGACAAGCGTAGTGTACGCCCGTCAGGTTTTGTAAAGCCTTCAGAGGGAGGTTGATAGTCTTACGTCCGCAGATGTCACTAGTACCTTCAAAACTTGCGCCACTGACAGGTTCTTAACGAAGGATAACGTCGAACCAATCTTTCGAACTTAGTGCGTGGGTGCAGAGTCTGCGTGGGTGCTTGGGAAATTCGCTCTAATCCTTCAGTGGACGCAGATGTGTATGTCTGATGGTTCTGAGAAGCCAGAAGATGGTATTCCCAGAAATCTTTTTATTTACCCTGCAAGTGCTAAGGGAGAGTCTCTCGTACTACAGTCTGAAGGTTTGAGTCATCTTAAGGTACTGCTGTAGTGCCTTCACAAGAAATAAAAAATTCATTCCAGGTGGCGGTGGGTGAAGGGAACGG
>NC_090761.1:31611502-31619002 GCF_036898095.1 Palaemon carinicauda
AAAACTACCTGATACTTTACAAATGTTAAATGGAAAAACAATGTCAGAAACCTTTCACATTTCTGAAAGCATATAATTAAAGGTTCCGAATAATAATTAAAGGGCTAACAACCTTTGAGCTCGAAACACGCTTTCATAAATCTGACCTTCAAATCATGTCCACATTCCGGTGTTTTTGGAATCTCAAATACCTAAGTTAAACCCGTTTACTGGCAGCCTTAAATAAACTTTTAATTTACTAATAAATTTAGTAATGAGCAAGATTTTAAGTACATCATCAACATCGATTTCCTTTTCTTTTTGTGTCTTAGTTTAGCCCATTAATAAACCTCCCTGAAACAAAAGATGAGGTTCAAAATACAGTCATAAGATTATCTACTGCCCTTTTTCGTAATTAATTTCCCAGGTATAAATTCCATTCTCTAATCTCATGGATCTACGAAGTATTAAAGGAAACTAACTTTTTTAGTTTCTACTAGCTTGGAGTATCATAGTTTTTACAGTGAAAAAAGATGGCTTTGTTAATCCTGAATGCAATCAACTATGCTCTGCCAAAGCATCTTTATCGTCTCATAATGATCAGTAAGGTTTACGATGCTTGACTTTAATGACTTGAATGCTTACGTCATCTACAACATTGTCTCAATAACTCCATCCACTTCAGAAATGAGCTTCGCCTTTTTATGTTCCTTCGAGGTCAGTCCCGTTCATGTATCTGTTACCTGGGCTTAATAAGAGCATCAGGTTACTAACCTTATCGGGTTCTACTTAAAATACTTTACTTAAAAGTTTGTTTTTCGCTATAAAAGTTCACCCGACCGTCAACTCTAATACTGAGTTCCTCCAACAAAATTCTATGTATTAACGCTATTAAAATCATGTAATTTTCTGTTTATAACTACTGTAGCGTCCTCGATTAATAATTCAATCTCAATTATTCTAGTTATTTCTCTGATATATCACAAACATATCTGATGTAGCAAATATTGGTCTTCATAGGAAAATATTCACGAATTTGTCTTATATATGCAGAATACACAAGCGAGCTCATTTTCTAATATCACATTCATTCACTTATTAACTTGATAGTTCTTTTTCATTGCATAGATATTCTGATTATCATCAAGCACTCATGTTATATATATTGCTCCCATCTATTGTTATCTAATATAACACACACACCCGCACATACACGTACTGTTTATGTATATATATATATATATATATATATATATATATAATATATATATGTATATATATAAATATATATATATATATATATATACTGTATATATATATGTATACATATAAATATATATATATATATATATATATATATATATATATATATATATATACATATACAAACCTTTCTTCTATTTTTAACCTGCCTTTCTTCCCAAACATACATTTTATTCTACTGGCAAGATGCCCTAACCTTACCATTGTTGTAAAAGAGAAGAACATGTTTTACAGACATCATCAGTTATAATAAAAACTGATATATATATATATATATATATATATATATATATATATATATATATATATATATATATATATATATGGAGTCTGATTAAAACAGATCTGATCACATTTCAATTGAATAAAGAGGTAAATTTTGGTGCATTTAAAAAATTTCTCGAATACGACCTTACTTATTTTTTTCGGTTTCTACAGTATTCCTCTTTCTGTCTGTCAAATCTCTGGAATCTCCATTCATAAAATTTGGTTTACCTCTGCAAGCAATGTATTTCATATCTGATAAAGATATGTCGTAACACGGATAGGATAACTGATTGATTCCCTCAGCCTGGCACTACCAACACTATTTTGTTATAAAGATAATAAATTAGAGGAGGAGAGGAAATACCCAACAAAGTATTTAATTTAGTCATATATACAATCCACCTGTCATGAATTCTCCAAAACGGTAATTCCAAAAAGAAAAAAAAAAGTGAGAGAGAAACATCAAACATTCGAAACCGCAAGACCCGCCACTGATGGGTCTTACCCACTCTTTTCCTATTGTACGAACTTGGCTTTCTTTTTCTCTACTTCTGTAATGTAATCTACATTTCATTAGACTGAGCGAAAGGATCTATAACTGGCCACGCGAGATATAATACAATAAGATTAAAATAAATGTTTTATTATCACTCTCCCTCCCTCTGGTAAAAAAAAAAAAAAAAAAAAAAAAAAAAAAAAAAAAAAAAAAACTCAAATATTCAATTTATTAAATACTAAACTAGAAAAACACTGAGAGTGCGGACCTCCTCCAAGGCAGCCTTCTAGAGGTTAATGTTACCTCGGCCGACCTTTTGCAAGATTTTGCCCTTGACCTTTGACAAGGACTATCAAAATTGAATCACTTCCACGTCTCAACATAAAGATTAATCCATGAAATTTTCACTACTCTATGAGTAAAATTGTAGCCAGGAAGTTGTTAACATACAAACAGGAGCGAAAACATAACCTCCTCCCTACTTCGGTTACGGAGTTTATAAGAGGATGGCTAGAAAATACAATTCGTGAAGACTAAACGAGTAGACAAAATCACATAATAAAAAGACCCAAATTACATATCTTTAGCTAAAAATGATAATTGAGAAAACAAGTGAAGAAATAACAATAAGCAAAACGGCAAGGACGAGAAATGGCAACAGAAAAAGAGAAACAGACCCGACATACTGTAAGCCGTGAGTCAAATACACAATATACAAATGATCAAAGAAATGCCGAGTACATTGCAAGTCAATTCGTAAGTTTACAATCACATAAATCGAAGAACGAAGCAAATAAAATGATCAATCCCACACTTGTAACTCAATAATAGTAAATGAAAAACAATACGAAAAATCGGAATAAAGACTCATATTACTATCATCACACACGATGTCAACACAGAAGATGACAAAAATAGTATACAGATATACACAAACACATAAGTATACACACATACTACAAACACACACACATACACACACACACACATACATATATATATATATATATGTATATATATGTATATATATATATATATATATATATATATATATATATATATATACGGTGTATACATATTCAACAGTGAGAGTTGATCATAAAAAAAATTAAACATGCATTTACGGAGACTGGAGAGGGCCTCCCTTTCTGTTGAGTTGATCATAAAAAAGTACCTTGATTCTTTTCTAAAACATGACACATACAAAAATCAATGTTGCCTCCAAACACACACACACACACACACACATATATATATATATACACACATACATATATATATATATATATATATATATATATATATATATACATACATATATATATTGTATATATATATATATACAATATATATATATATATATATATATATATATATATATATACATACATACATACACACATAAGTAGAGTGAGAATTGGCTCTTCTCAGACCATTCACCTGTCTCGTAATAACAGTGACCTGACCAACTCTTACCTAACTCGCTGACACACAAACAAACACACTCTTCCACGTCGGTCATTCATCCCTGTTCCGTTCTCTACTCCGAGTTCCATTCCCCACTTTCTCTCACCTTGTCTTTCCCTCCTATCTCTCTCAACAGCCAAATATCCGAATATTTTCTTTGAGGATTGGTAGTTAATGTTATAAAGGAATCAATCCTTTGGAAAATAACTATAAATAATCTCATAGTCTAAATTAGTTATAAAAAAAACCTTTACACATCAACACACACATATATATATACAGTATATATATATATATATATATATATATATATATATATATATATATATATCCCACATAAAAGTGGGAAGAGATGCAGACAAAGAAGAAATATATAAATATATATACATATATATATATATATATATATAATATATATATAATATATATATATATTATATATATATATATATATATATATATATATATATGATAATTCTTTAAATTATTAATCGGTAAAAGGATTTTTTCTCAAACGCATTCAATTATATTTATGAAATTCTATTTTTAATGATCATCGACAGTATGTTATCATCGTAATTAGAATTATTATAAGTTAAATGTTTACTGGCTTCTTCTCCACAAATTCAATACCAACTTAGAGACTTCAAAGTAATTCTACTTCATATGTACCTGCTCTTATGTACAGTACATTTCTAATCCCTTTTTCTTTAGATACCCACACGCATTCATGATCACATGAACATACCTTTATAAACATACAGCATGACAACAGTTATGATTGCCTATAATTACATCCACGCATGATGAAAAACACCCATATATATATATATATATATATATATATATATATATATATATATATATATAAATGTGCATATCTAATTATATCTATCTATCTATCTATATATATATATATATATATATATATATATATATATATATATATATGTTTAGTAAGATCGGTGTTACTATATGGACATGATTCGTGGTATGACAATGAAACAATATTCAACAGATTTTGTAGATCTGAGAACAAAGCGCTCAGAAAAATATTGGGAGTTAAATGGCAGGACAGGATTAGAAATGAAACTATAAGAGAGATTACCCGAGTGCCATATGTGGATGACATCATGGTGAGGGGTACATGGAGATGGTTTTTTGCATGCTCTTCGCCACTTCGCACTTCCCAAGAGAGATTAGTTCACCAAACATTTAATTGGGCTCTACAAGCCATTAGAGGAGTTGGAAGACCCAATCCTACATGACTGAGGACTATGAAACGTGAAGTAGAAGATGATGAACGGAGAAGTATAGCTATAAAAGTTCAAGATAGAGACGACTGGCGTAATCTAGCCAAAGCCCTTTGCGTCAATAGGCGTAGGTGAAGATGATGATGATAAGTAAGACTATATATATGTAATACATATGGGTGAACGCGTAAGTATATAATTTTTACGGGAAATGCTGCAAAGGAGGAACTATGGTTCCCGAGTACAAGATGGAAGATAAGACAAATTATTGTATATATTGTGGGTCATAACATTACTATGTATTCCAAAGAAATGGTAAAAGGATTTAGGATTGAACTTCCAAGCCACACAATATGATGGAAAAGAAAAATGCATTAAGGGTTTAGACTAGGCAAAGAGTGTGTGTGAATCATGTGTCTGTCGGAAAACAGCTGTATACGAAGTATGAAAGTGAAAAGCTGAAAGGGATATATTTTAACCTATTTGATGCGTAATGCAGTGAAAGTGACTGGCATATCGGCGAGTTTATGTGATGCTTTTTTTTTTTTATAGAAGTTTAATATATTTATGTACAGAGTATTAACAGAATTCAACGAAAGCATTAGGAGTAAGACTCTGCCATAGGAAAATAATTTCTCAATACAATGTGTGGAAGGTTTTTTTTTTTTGTAAAAGGCAACATTGTGGAATTGTAGAAAATGCTAAGAAACTTCAAAGTGCTCACAAGAGGAAAATGATAAAAATAGAGAATAATAATAGAGTAAGAAAAGAGTATAAGTATATAGAAAGAGGGATGAATGAATGCAAGTATATAAGGATACATAAAATAATTCCAGGAAGAGAAAAGACACGAGTTAAAGAATATGTGAAGTATGGAAGCTTGGTGAAACTCCCGTAATGGTTTAGCAGTGCAGTGTCTAAATGCCAAGTTAATATTGGACTGAATGAAGGAGTTGTTGAACCAACTCTTCTTTATGGGAGTAAAGATTGGTTGTTAGATGTGATTGAAAAAAAAAGAGCCAAAGATGAAGTCCTTTTGTAGAAGGAAAATAGATAAGAATAATGACAAATGTAAAGAAAAAGATTTTTTTTATAAGTTTAGGTGAAAATGGGGATCAGTGGATGCAAAGAAAGTTTGGTCTTGTAGAGAGAATGGAGCATAACAGATTACTTACACTGATGTACAATTTGCTAACGATGGGAGGAAAGAGCAACAAAAACCAAGAGCGTGTTGTGTATATATATATATATATATATATATATATATATATATATATATATATATATATATATATATATATATATATATAAAAGGAAGCTAAAATGGGCCTAGGTATTAAGAAGTGATGTACTGTAGTTGAAGGGAACATGCAAGATGTAAACACCCAGCTGATGAATTTGCTTTGTAGCTACATGAAACAGCTTATGTTACGGAAGTTCCCCTTTACTCGACTTCTCTCTTTACAATTTATATATAAAAGATCTATTTCAATGCTCTTGCTGTCCTTAAGATATTTGATATTAATTGTTCATTGCTTCTCCTATTGTTTATTTATTTCTGTATTTCCTTTCCTCACTGGCCTATTTTTCTCCCATTGGACCCCTTGGGCTTATAGGATCTTGCTTTAAGAACTAGAGTTGTGGCTTAGCTAAAAATAATAATAATAATACCAACAACAACAACAATAATAATAATAATAATAAAAGTGGCAATAAAGCAATTTATGCACAAAACATATAAAAACATAAAATGAATGACTAAAAGAAAGATAATTTATTAATAGATTTATATAATAGATTTTTGAACGATTCAATAATCGTTCAAAAATCTATTATATAAATTGAATAAATTAACGAATTTTCTAGCAACAGCAACCCACCTCCCCCCCCCCCCAAAAAAAAAGAAATACTAAGGGATAACGGAATGCATCTGGGGTCCAATATATGTCAAGCAAACGATCCTTAGCTAGCAGAAGTCGAATAGACCCCGTCAACAACCTTAGCAAAGTGAGAGTGCGTGTCCATATTTAGAAGTGGGTCTAATACCTTGCCACGTTTGACCCGTACCTTGGGTCTCTCTCTCTCTCTCTCTCTCTCCTCCTCTCTCTCCTCTCTCTCTCTCTCTCTCTCTCTCTCGTTTCAATATTTACGTATCTAATTTTTCGATAACTACAAGTCGGTTGAGAGAGAGAGAGAGAGAGAGAGAGAGAGAGAGAGAGAGAGAGAGAGAGAGAGTATGCAATGAAACGATTTGAGTTTATTAAACTTAAGTAACACTAAAATTGTGGGAGTCTTATTTCATTCAAGGCTGAAATTCTTGTATAGTTTTAAACTTATTTAAGTCATAAAACTAAAAAAAAAAAAAAAAATCTTCATAACTTCTCTAAATCAATCGAAGTATACGAAAGGAATAAGATAAAATACTTATGTGAAAGGTAAGAAGATACCGGGACATCTGAAAATGTAAAACCTAAAGTGATCCAAATGAAAAAGAACACCCCCCCCCCCAACACCCTGAGGAGCCATTTGATATAAAAAAAGAAGCAAATGCAATATCTCTAACTAAAACATGGAAACGCCATTCACTTGAGAGAATACAGTGGATTTGTTATCACAGAGTAAAGCACACAAGGGCCTCAAACGAAAATAAACACAGATAAGCTTCAAGTTTAGTGCTGGACTATTATAGTTCTCAGTGGGATATCTTGCTATGTTTAAACCAGGATATAAGATCAACAGTAGAGATTTGGAAAATCCACGCACTAAGGAGTTTGG
>NC_090761.1:31624002-31636502 GCF_036898095.1 Palaemon carinicauda
TTCCATCTTTCCTTTTGCAAATTTTCCTGAATGACTAGCCATTCTTAGCAAGACACAAATATTTGATTATTCATATTTGACCATAAACACAATTCTTGGCGCTATCGGTATAAATTTCACTAACTTTGCAAGCATAATAACCATGATTCGAGGGAAGGAGGAGTGGGGGAAGGGGCAATTTTTGCTGACCTAAACAAGTGCCTTGAGTATCTGGCTGCTAAGAGCAAGAGGTTAACCGCCTCTGGTGGTCGCAATGGAGGTTTAAAAAATGATTTAGGTAGGCACCTTCTGGCGCCACATGCTATCTACCGCTAAATGTTTTTTAATCAACTAACAAAAACACTTGATCTACAGGTATGCTGTAGATCAGACTTTTCTCGTTGCAATGACAGCCACTACATAAATCTACTCAATTTAAACCAAGGGTCATTCATTGACTATTTCTTTCTCTATTCTGCAGTGTCTCATTTCACCATCTGTTTTCCCTTATATTGTGAGTTTCCAATTTCGAGGTCAAATCCCATTCTTTCTCTTCTTTTCCTCAAGGTCATAACTCGAAAAGAACTGGAGTGTGCTGGTCTGCTCACTATAAAAAAAGGGTTCACTACATATGGCATTTTATTATTTACGCTGAAGTTGAACTCTTTAAGATATGAATTCTAGGGAAATAAAAATATAAATGGTATATTCTACTTCCAAAATTCCGATCGAAAAATCGACATAACCTGTAAATAGAATAACATGCAATCAAAATATGGTTAAGCATCTATTTTCCACGAAAAGCTAACAGAACAAGCGCCCGTGTCAGCTTAGTTTGGGAATATTGACCAAACAATCTAATGCAAACTCCAAACCTACTAACGACACAAAGTACTGGCGCAAAAGGAAATAAAATAAAAATGACAATAACAGATAAAAATTTGACGACCTATCCGAAGCTGAATTTACAACAGATGAAATGGAAAATTATCGGAGCCTAAAAAAAAAAAAAAAAAAAACACTGCACGAGGACCACCCACTTTAACAAAAACAAATAAAAACTCGTAAACAGACCACACCATAACAACAACCTTGCTTAAACAGGTTGGATAGCCAAACGCTCAGGGAGAACTACCACAACTACTACTATGGGTTTATGGGTTATCGACCTAACGGAAAAGGTTCAGTTACGGGACCACATGGTGTAAAAGTCAGGCCACCAAAAATGGATGAAATCAAGGACAGAGAACAATATAAAAAAATCTCCCCTTTCATGTATTGTTTCACCTTACTGAACACGCCTTTTAATTATTAGGACGCCTAAGAACCACACTTGGATTCATGGTTCATTAACAGCAGTATTAATGTGTATAATTCTATGCCAGTTTCGCTTTCCTAATCTTACCTTCCGATCTTTTCAACTAATAGTTCTACTTTCCCTTTCTTGAAAACTGCACATGTGTTACTAATGACAAAAATATAATATTCATAATCTGACCTTTGACTTTTATTAGTTTTTTTATTTACTAGCACTCTGCTATTACCACTTTCTGTTTCTCTTACTGTAACCAAAGTTACTGTTAATATAGGAAATAGTTTCATATTTTTTATGAATTCTAGTGGCTCTTTATCTCAACTGTTATTTACTACTACTACTACTACTACTACTACTTCAAGTCATCTTGCTTTTCCAACTAGGGTTGTAGCTTGGATAGTAATAATAATAATAATAATAAAAAGAACAAAACCCGCTGTGAGTATGCCCTTGACCAGAATTACTACCATTTGCGAGTACAAATAAATCACAGTCATTGTAACATTGGCCTCTATTCCTCAAGTTTCCTATAAGCACAGACGTAGAAAGATAAAGATAACTCTTAACAAAAGGTATTGAACATATTTCATCGGATACATCGTGGCTAAATCTCCATGAAAAACACTATAATGATTCTCGAATAACTTCTTACCCACGGTCTCGTTATCCTTGACCAGATTCCGGAAAAAGAATGTTGTGAGAAATATCTAGTTAGAACTGCTTACTCACAACACTATAACGAACACCCTGTAACGCTTGACCCAAGTCACTCCAGAAGAGTCGATGACCTCCTGCTGTGTTGACACAAGTTTGCCAAGCTAACCACTATACAGTTATTATTATTATTTTCTAGGCTACAACCCTAGTTGGAAAAGCGGGATGCTATAAGCCCAGTGGTCCCAACAGAGAAAATAGCCCAGTGAGGAAAGGAAACAAGGAAAAATGAGTCGATGATCTGCTGTGTTGACACAAGTTTGCCAAGCTAACCACTATAGTTATTATTATTATTATTTTCTAAGCTACAACACTAGTTGGAAAAGCAGGATGCTATAAGCCCATGGGTTCCAACAGAGTTAATAGCCCAGTGAGGAAAGGAAACAAGGAAAAATTGACCTGAAACAAGTTAATATAGCTTGGTTTGGATAAGAGATTTCTCTTGTCAAAATGACGCCTTTATTAATGAGCCTACAAATAACGATGAGATATTAAAAATAGAAACACAACAAACTTACAAATTTTTACTGTTATATTGACATATGTTTGCCAAATTAACCACTATGAAGGTGACCTGGAAAAAGTTCATAGAACCTGGTTTGGGCAACAGAAATTCCTTTTGTGAAAAACCGCCATCATTAATCAGGTTACAAACAACAATGAAATATTGAAATAGATACACCCACACCAAACTTGTATTTCTCTGTGTCCCTTGTAGAATTTAGACCTCATGACCTCACTCTGTCACATAGGTCATTCACCACCGAAAGGCAATTAGGGGAAATTCCGTAGTTGTACAGTTGGCTACATTAATTCCGGTACACTTCATTGGAAGCAAATGACCAGTCAGTGTACTGGAATTAATGGAGGCAACTGTACTATGAAAGAAAAATTGAAAGAGGAAACGTAAATAAAAGTAAACGTAGAGCACTGAAAATAAGTTCAGCGCCGCATGAAATTCACTGACGGCACAAACTCACAATGATTTGTCAACTGAATTGCGTTTTTAATAAAAAGAAAACTGCAAAAATTTACTATTTACTATAAAAATATGAAGGAGGAAATGATGGCAATTGCAATTCAACTACTCAACTACTATTCCATTATCAATTCTTATGTTGTTGGATAGTGAAAGTTTTCTTACTATTTTCGTTTTAACTGTGACTATATTTGCTATTTATATCGATGATATCATTAGTGGTAGAAAGGTAACAAATTGCAAAAGTAAAATATATAGATGGATTAAGGTCGTACGTATGGCTGATAACATAGATTTATAATTAAAATAATTTTATGCATATTTCCATTCTACCTTCCAGGACAACGAGAGGATTGCAATACTTTAAAAGAATAGCTATTTTAAATCAAATACATTGTCGGTTTCTTTCCTTGAAGTGCCAAACTCTTGAAGTATTGCATACTTCCATTCTCCTATAGTCGTTAATTTTTCAAGAGGTGAAACTAGGCAGTATTAGTTTAAAAGACCACGTTCTCTATATACTGCCAAATTATGCAGAGCTATATATGATAAATTAATAATGGAGTAATTACTTAAGTGTCCATAAAATATATAATTTACAAATAGTGACACTTTTGAGTAATTCCTCAATTTTTAACTTAGCATGTATTTTGAAGTATATCAAATGTACGCTGGCATCACGAACTTCTGTTTGGTTGACTATGTTGACGATGTCAGTTCCAGGTCGTTTAGAGAGGAACCCAGGCTAGTTTTTTTTTTTTTTTTTTTTTTATAATTCCAGGTTTTTAATAATTGTATCTTGTTTCCCGAGTGGCGAATTGTTCAAAATCATGAAAAAGTAATAGAGGAAAACAATAGCTTTTCATAACAAATACCATTATCACATCCCTATCAATAAAATTCCCTCCCCCCCCTTTTTAAACTTCGCGTTTATATTCGGACTGCTCTTCATAAGGACAAAAAAGTTACTAGCCCTGAAAGTTTTCAAGTAAAACAAGAACTGATGGGCAAATTATACTAAATTAAAATGGAACCGCATAAAATTGAACCCAAGAGACGAAACAGAACCATGTAATTGAATATATACGCTTGCTGGCCTCAACTCACAAAATGTTCGATTTTAAAGCTTGAAAAATTAGATGATTTATTTATACTTAGCTAAGCTATTATCCCTTCTAACAAACCCCACTGTTTTTCACTCCAATGGGGTCCCTCCCGTTTACATTTCAAATTTACCTTAGTTACTTACTTGCCATTACAAAATTAAACCATCACCTACTCTCTCTCAATAGGAAATGATGTTTCTATTTTATCAGAAGATCCATACTTGGCTCTGACCAGTAAATAGCACATGCATTAGCAATACTAACAATCAACAGAAGACCATCAAAGATTTATTAAACAATCATGAAGGCACCGACCATCGATGTCACACCTGGTCATACATCCCCTTTCAGACACTCCTATACAGACAGGTTGACACAATAAGTGACCAACTTCAAGTTTAACTACTACACATAACCGGTAATATTTATTAACATTAATACACGTGGAAGCTTAAGTCACTTGTCACGAATGCCTATTATATTCAAGAAATGGTCAACCATCATAAAAGCTGTTTACATACACACACGCATATATATATATATATATATATATATATACATATATATATATATATATATATATATATATATATATATATATACACATGGCCATTCCTTCAACGGTTTGGTGGCTCCCGAGAAAAAACTCAATGCAACAGCTATATTTTAACTGCTTCGGTAACTATACAATATTCGTCGCTTAATACTTCTGCACAAAAGGTTCATCAGCAGCACGTGAACACCCCTTTAAAAAACGCCATCATTTACTAATAACTCTTGCGCACTCCTGCGCTTCCTTGATATCCAGGACCTTCGTTTGGAATGAATAGTTCATTCCATCTATCCAACCTTTCAATGCCTGATCCTCAATGTAGCTCCTTCTCTTTCGGGGTGAGTTTTTTTTTTTTTTTTTTTTTTTTTTTTTTGGGGGGGGGGCTAAATACGTAAATCACTTGTCAACAACGGGGATATGTAGCGTATGAGAGGTGATAGCTATTTACGAGTAAATCATTAATCTAAGAAATTGATATTGGTAAGGATAATGAATGCTAATCCTTCAACGAAACAAATATACCTCATGTTGGGAAATGATTTATGAAACAATTAGTCATTGAGAAGCGGGCAAAAAAAAAAGAGAGAGAGAGAGAGAGAGAGAGAGAGAGAGAGAGAGAGAGAGAGAGAGAGAGAGAGAGAGAGAGAGAGGAAAAAAAAATTGTTAGCTATCTTTATCAAGGATAGCCATCGTAATACTTCGTAAATTTGTATGACCTATTATCGTTCACCTCAAATGTCGATAGAGGTCATGGTATCAGACCAGTTTTTATGAAACTATCAAAGTCTATGAAAGATTATCAAAAGAACTTCACAATGTTACTTACAAACTACAGGTGAAGTAATTACACAATTTAGAAATTACAAATGCAAACTTTTTATAACAGTCAATTTACTCTCTCAAAGTCTTAGGAAAATCGTGGCCACCTTATCCAATTCGGAAAAATAATGCGACCACAAAGAAATGATATCGCTGATAAGGGATTCACGCACAACGCAAGGTGTGCAAAGTTATATTGGTCTTTTCCATTCTTATTTAGAATACTTTTCAGTTGACTGAGAAGACTTTCTAGTGGCTTTCAACACAACGAGGATACAAAACCCATCATAAGCATAATCTAATCAAACAGTAAATCGAATTTGGTAGATCCTATCTTTATTCAATTAATAACATGCTGCACACATCAGTCCTTTCTTCTCTTATCAAACGACTTGCAGACATAATTTTCAATGTCACTTGTCGACTAATTGCACCGTCACATTTTCTTTCTATCCCAAAACCCAACTTCGTGAGCACTAGCAGACTCTTTCTTATGCAAACTCGCTTCTCTTCTGTGAAAATTAATCTAGACTTAGAACCTATTTTTCCAGTTAAGGTAATAATCTAACAAGTACACTAGCTGTTAATAAAATATATCAACAGAATTCAAATAAACTTGTAGAATCCCTTGCACACCTGACTCTGAGGAAGTGTACCATGTCGCACCCTTACTGCCTTGTGAGTTCCAGTGTGTAGCCCCGCCCACAATCTCAACCATCTGTCCCTAAAATTTCTGTTTGGTTACTCTCCGCATAGTATGGGTGTGACAGGGTGCACATCCTCAGAGCCAGGTGTGACAAGAATTCGTGTGTCCAACTGTACCTTACAAGAATGCCACATGAAAGAATGGCTGCTAGTTGAAATAGTGATCTGAACAATGCGTTACAGAACTTCACGTCTTGTGGCTAAGCAAAAAAAAAAAAAAAAAAAAAAAAAAAAAAAAAAAAAAAAAAAAAAAAAAAAAAATAAATAAATAAATAAATAAATAAATAAATTGGAGGATTCCAATAATTTGGTAAAGCAAAAGAGTAAAGAATCCAAAATAAATAATAATTTCAAGAATTCACCGTTCCATCGGTGGAAGGAAAACTTCACAAATCTTAAGACTAGAATGAATAGCGGATCCTGCGGCAAGAAGATGCAAAGAAAGACGTCAATATGTTTGACACTCCAACTGCAGAGGATACCTCTCTCTCTCTCTCTCTCTCTCTCTCTCTCTCTCTCTCTCTCTCTCTCTCTCTCTCTCTCTCTCTCTCTTTCACTAGCCTCGTGTGTTTACCCAAAAGATGGCCAAAGTTTAAAGTGTATAAATGCAAGAGATATTTCCAGTTGTTTTTCAATCCCAAACTTACATCATGAAATAATAATAATAAAAGGTTCCTTCTCGATTACAAAATACGAAAAATAAATATAATAATCAATAGAAAACAAAATAGACGAGAATGCAATCAAAAATGAAATTCTATAAGTAATAAAAAATAAAAATAACTAAAAAAGGGAAACAGGAGAAAACTAAGTATAGCTCCCTTAACTTAGATACGCCTTCGGCAATCAAGCGTAACAGCGACAACGAATGTATGGAGAGAGAGAGAGAGAGAGAGAGAGAGAGAGAGAGAGAGAGAGAGAGAGAGAGAGAGAGAGAGCATGAATCAAGCAAACGAAGCCATCACTCACACACCCTACATTCCTTCTCGCATACGATGCATGCCCCACATTTTTTATTCCTGTCTCTATCATTCACATCGAACGAATATAAATGGAACAGATAAATCTCTACGTGCATAAATAGATTCGGAATTTCAAATTCACCAGTGATATGAATAAAATATTTCCATATATCGACAGAGTACGAATATATATGTAAAAAAAAAAAAAAAAAAAAAAAAAAATTGTGCGCGTGTTCATACAAATTTACATATTTATAAAAAAATTTTAAAAATACGCAGTTATTTTAAAATCTTCACATTGTTTACCATGTTTGATGACATAAATCTGTCTGTAGCCAAAGGCGCATTTATTATGATCCAGACGTATGCTCGGTAAGTTGACAACACAGTCATCATGATTGGCGTTGGTGTTATGTTATTATTATTTTGATTTTCATTTCATTTCTCGGAATAATAATACACTGAAAATGCTATAATGAAGAATTCTCCTAAGAATATTGAAGGGGGCATTTATCATTCCCATGTAATTTATTTCCAAGTTTCCATGATGGTCAGACTGGCATATCTCTTGAAAAGAAATTGAACAGCTCTAAAAAGTATAAGAAATGTCCTATGATAACAGCAAAATGCTGGCTCTTTAGAAAAATACATATACAATTAATTGATTTACTATTTTCTGAGTTCAGTTTTATAAATGAAAATTTTGATTGTGACAATTTAAGCTAAGTTATTTGGGAAAAAAATGGAGTAATGGGTTCCCTTGATATTTTTCTTTACCTATCAGGTGTCCAGGAAAAATAATGGTAAATAAACACGAGATCTCAACGGATTTATGGAGATTTGTATGTGTATTCTTCCTGACACCCTTGTGTGTACACTTTCATTCATTATCAGTCCTTCATAAAATATCTTGAATATATGGGAAACTGGTCAAGATTTATAGTTTCTATTTCCATGCGATTTTCATTATATATAAACATGTGAAAATGCTTGAGAATGTATAACCAGGTAGTTACCTAGAATATTTTTCTTATTCCTACATTTAAGAGCTAGATTATCTATTAGATGGAAACTTTAATATCTCAATTGTTATTTAAAACAGATTTATTGTCCTCAGTGAGATCTGGCCTCCCCCTATCATAACATTGTTCCATATAATCATTTCCTTTTCTTTTCCATACAGTGTAAGTTTATTCATACTCTTACAGTGGAATACATTGTTTAAAAGTTCCATTACAACATCAGGCCTCTTGGAATTATACAAAGCAAAACTAGTCCGGATATATAATTGGTTTGCATTTATTCCCTTTTTTGCATATACAGTATATATATATATATATATATATATATATATATATATATATATATTTATATATATATATATATATATATATATATATATAATGTATATATACATATATATAAACATATATACACACACACATATATATACATATATATATATATATATATATATACATATAGTCATGAAGATTACACATAAGAAGGTATTCCACCTCGAAAAAAATTTTCCTTGAACTAAATTTCACCGGAAGAGACATGGATGGGGGCAATAAAATCGTGTATGTGTATGTGTGTGTATATTATATATATATATATATATATATATATATATATATATATATATATATATATATATAATATATATATATATAGTCACAAATGTGTTGGAGATATAACTATCGTTAATAGTGTTAAAAACCTAACTTTGATCTAAACATATTTCAGTGGGGAACGTTCAATAGTTATTAGATCGTACACACAGAGAGGGTTAATGGGTTTACGGTGATCAACTAGGAAAGATGCTAAAAAGAAAGTCTAATTACTAAAGAGACTACTTTCCCACCGTAATCCCTGCATTAAGGGGTCGGTTGCCTGATGCGCCCTCTCCATTGCCTTCTATCAAAGACATATCCTCTTCATCAAACTTCTTCTCTCCATAACATCCTTCGCCTTATCTAACCATCTAATTCTCTGCCTCCTCTCGATCTTCTACCCTTTACAGTGTACCAACCGTGTGTCACACAATTGTACATAATTATTTTGTATATATTAAGCTTGTATCTGCGCTCTTCCCTCGCACTAAAAAGAACCTGAATGATCATGTCTCCGGTTTTGCTCTGTAACATTGTCTGTCTCTCGAACAGGTTATGTCCTGTTGCCTTGAGGTTTTGTATATAAAGGAGAGTGTTCCTTAATAAACAACTCAGTTGATTGCTTCCTGCCTTTGAGTCACAACCCTTCTCTCGGCTCGTCACATTGGTGACCCCGGAGTGACCCGCTCCTCCCCCCCCCCCCGCCCCCTCCACCTCTCATCGTTACTATGACGCCGTCAACGCATACCTTCTGCAGCAGTACTCACCGTCGCCAGCCGCCCGTATAGCAACGCCTTTTCAGCTCTCTCAACAAACGTTGGGGGACCAAAGGGCTTTGCTCACCCTCGGGAAAATGACCAGTATCACTCGCCTGCAACCTGCCGCAGACAGCTCTCCTCGTGAGGTGAACCTACTTCGTGCCCTTATGGACAGCCACTTCATGACCTTCAAAACCTCCATCAACGCCACCACTCGTGACGAAGAGGACACCTATTCAACTTCAACCGAAGCTGACGTGAATGCTGTAGGACATACACGCCTATGAATGCCGTAGGCCTATGAATGCCGTAGGACACGCCTATGAATGCCGTAGGACACACTCGCCTATGAATGCCGTAGGGCACGCCTATGAATGCCGTAGGACACACACGCCTATGAATGCCGTAGGACACACTAGCCTACCCCGTGACGAGCCGGAGCGGTAACACAGCCACCCATCAAAAACCGCTCGCTCGCACCCCAACCATCGACTTCTACAGCCACTCACTGCCGCTAATCGGCGCAGTTTTTACTACTACCTCTCCAGATTCAGGGCACCTATTTAACATGTTCAGTATGTCATTTTTAGGGGGGGAGCCATGTACCAACCGTGTGTCACACAATTGTACATAATTATTTTGTATATATTATGCTTGTATCTGCGCTCTTCCCTCGCACTAAAAAGAACCTGAATGATCATGTCTCCGGTTTTGCTCTGTAACATTGTCTGTCTCTCGAACAGGTTATGTCCTGTTGCCTTGAGTTTTTGTATATAAAAGAGAGTGTTCCTTAATAAACAACTCAGTTGATTGCTTCCTGCCTTTGAGTCACAACCCTTCTCTCGGCTCGTCACAACAGGTTCTTCCCAATCCCTCCTCACTCCTTCCCAATCATTCATCCTTAACACATGCCCAGACCATCTCGGTCGGCATTCTTATCACCTCTGTAATCTTCACTACGTCTGACAGTCTTATTTCATAATTTTCCAATCTTTCAAGCAGTGATATCCCTATAATCCACCGCAGCGTGTTCACCTCTGTTCTCTCAAGCTTTGCTTTCTCTCTTCGTCTTAGAGCCCAAGTTTCTGATCCATACATTAACACTGGTTTACTGTACTATAGACCTTGACCTTAAGCTTGATTGACATTTTCTTATCACATACCACTCCCACTACCTGCCTCCACTTCCCTCAGTTACTTTCATTCTATTCTATAATCAACCCCAGACTCACATACTCCCTCCTGACTTATAGTAGATCCCAAGTTCCACCTGTTATAACCGAGCATTTAATTTCACACATAGCTATCCAGTCCCTACCTCCTTCCTTACTACTCACCATAGCTTCAGTCTTATCCACATTTACTCTCATGCCAGCTCCCTCCAAAGTCTCTTGCCACTCTACAACCCTTCTCTGCAAATCTTCCTAATTATTGGCGGTAATCACCAAATCATCTGCATAATATTTCTGATACCTTCACTTAATACATCCATGACCACCACAAATAAAAAGGGGTTAATGCTAACCGATGGTGTAATTCAACACTAACTTCAAAGGTTTCTGTTTCCTCAACAGCTGTTATTACTTAAGTCTTTGTTCTTTTGTGCATCATGCCTACCATTCTGACCAACTTCTACGGGATTTCCTTCTTCCTCAAGCACCAGTACATCACTGCTCTTGGTATTCTGTCATTAATCTTATCTAAATCTACAAAAGCAAAGCAGAACTTATGGTTTCCTTCTAGCCTCTTTTCCTGTAACTGCGTTACTATAAAGATGTTATCCACAGTCCCCCTCCCTCTCATGAATCTCTACTACGGTTTTCCAATCCGTACAATCTAAAAAACTTTCAAACCATACTCTGTTAGTTTATTTCCCCTGCAGTTACCACAGTCCCAGGCATCACTATTCTGTTTAAATATAATACCATTAGGCTCTCCTCTCCTCTCCTTTAGGCATTATTTCCTCATCCTATATTGATATTGATCTTAATCCATATAACATACATTCATCCCCATCTGTACCTAGTATCTTGATGACTTCAATTTAAAACTCTGGTGCTTTACCATCTTTTATTTTACTCAATGCCCGCTTTACTTATGTATTCCTAGTATTCAAGGTAAAAAAAACTTCTCCAATTACTTGAGAGACAGCTGCATTTAAAACACCAAATGAGCTAGCCTCAAGCCATAAATTTAAATGAATGAGATATTAAAGTACTCTTTCAGAGCATAGAATGTCAACATTCTTAACGATTAATTACTATTTCCACATTTGCCATAATGTTTGATTCATTTCTATAGCTGATAGAAATCCTTCAACTCGGTATTCAAGGATATGTTTATACGAAAAAAAAGAAAAAGAAAAAAAAAAGAGGAAAAAACCACCTCATGATAATAACTCATCCACCAAAAGGTAAATGAAAATGGTTATCAAACAAATTCAGAAAATTTTCCGGCATCACATCTTGCTTAGTAACTTGATCCAGTGTTCCCAGGAATGCTTCATCGTCGTCATTAAAATGGAAGAAGAAAATCTACATAAAATTAATTACATTTAATACAGAGTCAGGGGAACCAAACCAGATCTTAACACGCAAGTAAAACAAGAAGAGAGTAATTCCTTACGTCTGTGGAGCCAAAAACCGAAAGATTATCCACAAATCATTATCTTGACTATCATGTAGCCATTAGAGAAGGGGAGGTGGCTATATATAGAAGGTGAGCTCATACAAAACCAAGTGAAAGTGCGTTTCAAACACAACAATTCTACGGCAATCGCATCGCTAAGCGCACAGCTTCTTACACAGGCACATCATCTATAGCCATTTCATTTACTTGTCTTTCTACTCGTCTAGCAATGTTGTTGCCTCCGCTGTATAAAAGTTGTGGAGGTGTGTTCAGTTAATTAATTTGCGCGCTTGCGGCAGTCACACAATCATTATTATATACTTATTATATATGTATATACACATTAAAATATTGAGTAATAAATAT
>NC_090761.1:31654002-31656502 GCF_036898095.1 Palaemon carinicauda
CATAACTTTACAAGTGGAGTATTCCATTATGCACACGTCTTTATTTCGAAGAAGTCTTCAAATGTGAAGCATGCTTGCAGTGCACACATTCACACA
Organism: Palaemon carinicauda; assembly: GCF_036898095.1. Classification (NCBI taxonomy): domain Eukaryota; kingdom Metazoa; phylum Arthropoda; class Malacostraca; order Decapoda; family Palaemonidae; genus Palaemon; species Palaemon carinicauda. The sequence goes on from NC_090761.1 coordinate 31,654,099, forward strand.
CTATGTATGTATGTATATATACACACTGTGTTTATTATGTATGCTTCACTTTTGAAGATTTCTTTGAAATATAGACACGTGTTCAACGGCATATTCCTCTTGATAAGTTTTGCATGTCTTCTTCAATATATCTGGGCTTTCAAAATGACAAGCATCCTAACAATAGCTAAATATAAAAATTGCATTAATATAAAAAGAAATTACTGGAAAAAATTACATCTTTCTAAGGCAACATATAAACCAAGATATAGCATATTCTGCATAATAATAATAATAATAATAATAATAATAATAAGAGAATCCAATGACCACGTTACTAGCCAGTAAAAAACATCAAACGTGATTGAACGACTGAATAGATCTCCATTCTTCGTATTTGTATAATATTTTACCAGAATATTCTGATGTATGGACAAACAATTTATGCTGCAACATACACACACACACACATATAAATATATATATATATATATATATATATATATATATATATATATATATACTATTCTGATATATGGACAAATAATTTATATTGCAACACAAACAAACACACACACACACACACACACACACACACACACATATATATATATATATATATATATATATATATATATATATATATATTTATATATATATATATATATATATATATACTATTCTGATATATGGATAAATAATTTATATTGCAAAACAAACAAACACACGCACACACACATATATATAATAAATAAATATATACATACATATATATAAATACATACATATACTGTATATATATACATATATATATGTGTGTATGTATGTATGTATGTAAATATACAGTATGTGTCCCAGGCTCTTTGTCTTCGTAAACACGGGTAAGAACATGAACAAGCGATTTGTTCATGCAAAGTTTTTTTCTTTTCATATATTTGACAAAACCCACCATCTAAACTAAGTACAGTATGTGCATGACCCATATAACCAAGGAATCAGACCGCTGTTGTTTTTATAGAACTGCCTACCCTTTAATATTATTATTATTATTATTATTATTATTATTAAATGCTAAGCTACAACCCTAGTTAGAAAAGCAGAATGCTATAAGTCCAGGGGCCCCAACAGGGAAAATAGCCCACTGAGGAAAGGAAATAAGGAAAAATAAAATATTTTAAGAAGAGTAACATTAAAATAAATATTTCCTATATAGACCATAAAAACTTTAACAAAACAAGAGGAAGAGAAACTAGATAGAACAGTGTGCCTCAGTGTACCCTCAAGCAAGAGAACTCTAACCCATGACAGTGGATGACAATGGTACAGAGGCTATGGCACTATCCAAGACTAGAGAACAATGGTTTGATTTTGTAGTGTCCTTCTCCTAGAAGAGCTGCTTACCATAGCTGAAGAGTCTCTTCTACCCTTATCAAGGGGAAAGTAGCCACCGAATTTCCATCCAAACACGGGCTCTTGCAACTATGCAGCTCAAAATGCACTTCTCCACCGATTCCCTTCTGGAAAACTACATTGTCATAACATTTGGAAGATCTTAAATATCTGGCAAGAGAAAAGCAATTGCTTCTTTTATCGATTCTTTAGTGTCTTTAAATGCCCTGTTTTTAACTTGCATGTGCCTATATGGTTTTAATCCATTTAGAAAAAGTACCGTCAAAAGGTGCTAGTCGCCCAGTATTTCTAATTGGTCGTTAAGGGTGAGGCTGCAAGATCCACACCCTACACCAAGGATGTTCAAGGGGATTATATGCCCCATGTTGAATAAAACACAAAGCACAAAATTAGTTGGAAATTTTATATTGCATACAGTATACATTTATCACACGTATGAGTATATTCATAATATATATATATATATATATATATATATATATATATATATATATATATATATATATATATATATATATATATAGTAATTGTTATACAACTGGTGATGTTGAATAAAATAATCAAATATCAACAGAAAAACGAAATAAAGATCATTGTGTAAAATTGATTATTGTTCAATGAATCAAAAAGAATAAAAAAATCTTAAAGACAAATAGTTCCCAAAAATAACATCCATATATACAAATCCTGTCTGTGTTCCCTATTTCTGACTCCTCCCCAAATTACTACTACGACGTTCACTATAACTGACGACACTCCCCGCCCTACTCCAAAGTCTGGTCAATGAAGCTACAGTATTTTGCACTGGCAACATAAGCGGAGTGTGACTCATGTTTGCCTGAAGAGTTAGGGAGAGGCGAGAGAGAGTCTGTAGGTGGGGGAGGGGGGGAAAGGGGGGGACCAAACCTCGGGAAGAAGCCCCCACCCCAAACTTAAAGATTACGTCATCACTACGGCTCGATAGACCAGCTGGGTTGGGACGATAGAAGAAAGAGGGGACCAACTGGGATTGATT
>NC_090761.1:31661502-31671502 GCF_036898095.1 Palaemon carinicauda
TCAGCAGACAGACCTACAGGCTTCCCCAAAACCCCCCATCCTTAGCTCACAAGGATGGTGGGGTTACAGTGACCAAAGAAACTAACGAATTTGGGTGAGACTCGAACCTCAGTCTGGCGTTCACCAGTCAGGGACGTAACCATATCGGCCACCACAATACGAGATTAATGATAAGGAATTCATCTCATGGCGAAAAAAAAAGGCTTGAATGACATTTGTTCAATGATAAGAAATATAACGATGTTTCACAAATATACAAAAGACAATTATATATAAATTACAAATTTTGCTATGTTGGTAAACTTGCGACTTGAGTCAAGTAAATAAATAACTAGAACAACTCGAAAAAGCCTACTGAAATTCTTCGAAGTGTTTAGGATACTGGAAAACTTTTAAAACGAATGTCTTCAGTTTTCAACAATTGGGGAAAACATTTTATTGTTTGGAAAAATTCTCAATAAGTAAGGGAAAGTTTCTCGATAGCCTTTTCAGCCTTCCAAAAGTTTTATTGGTGGTAGAGAAGCATAAACACAAATAATCTGTAAACAACAACAATAATAATCTCCTGTATATAATAAAGAGAAAGTGTATGGATATATATATATATATATATATATATATATATATATATATATATATATATACTCTGTGTATATATATATATATATATATATATATATATAAATATATATATATATATATATATCCGGTAACACTCAGTCTCTCTCTCTCCCCGTGCCTCGGATATGGGGGGAGAAAGAGTAGTCATACCTTGGTAAGAGGTAGACTCGGAAACCACAATATCCCACAAAATGCCTGAACTGCCGTGATGAGGTTAGGAAAGGGGGGAGAGGGTGGGAAGGGTTGAATCTGTGTGTATGTGCGTGTGTGTACATATCTATCTAAATATTTAGTCGTCATTGTTGACGGGTCGCGTACACCAGTAGTAGTAGTAGTAGTAGTAGTAGTAGTAGTAGTAGTAATAATAATAATAATAATAATAATAATAATTTCTTGATAAAATTAATAAAAATCATTAAAATCACTTTTATGATGCAGCAGCAGCTGCAGCAGCATTAGTAGTAGTAGTAGTAGTAGTATTAACAATAATAATAATATTAATAATAATAATAATATATTGATAAAATAAATCAAAATAATTAAAATCACTTTCATGTAATAATAATAATAATAATAATAATAATAACATCCTATTGATACAATAAATCAAAATCGTTAAAATCACTTTTATGATGCAGTAGTAGTAGCAGTAGTAGTAGTAGTAGTAGCAGTAATAACAATAATAATAATAATAATAATAATAATAATAATAATAACAACACCCTATTGATAAAATAAATCAAAATCATTAAAATCTCTATGAAGTCAGTGGATGACGCAACTCCGAGGCCAGCGAGCGATTCACAGTTGAACACCTCCAAAGTCGATGATTCATATAACAATGAGTCACCTGAATCTCTCCGTTGGGTTGGGTGAGGTGGGTCATGGGAGTGGCAGGTGCGGTCATCACGAGAGTAAGTCGAGTGTGTAGCACAAACGTCCTTGTAAAATGAGTCATTGTTAATGAGATGGTCAAGAATTGCCAAGAAATAACATAACAACGGAGATTCTGCGAAAAAAGTTTGCTTGTTAGATAGAAACAGGGATGTCAATATATGCATTGCAATACTGAAAGCAAATAAGAAAGATGAAATTCTGTGAAAGAAACGGAATATTGAAATGAATAAAATTATTATTATTATTATTATTATTATTATTATTATTATTATCATTATTATTATTATTATTGTTGTTGTTGTTGTTATTATTAGAATTTGGTATACGCGTTTCCTTTTCTTTTTCGAAAAACACTCACCGAAATAAAGATGGATAAATAGATGTTCAGAGCAATAAAAAAATAAATATCTTTCAAGTTTTGTAAAGAAACGCAACAACTTGAACGTTGCGACATAACGTTGAAATCAGGACATGCATCAAGAAAAGCAAAAAATAAAAGTATAAGACAAGTATTGATAATTCTGTGCAAAAAAATTACGAAAAAAAAGATGCGAGATTTAATCTGCAGTAGCATATAGGTTCGGAGAAAGAACTAGCAACAAGGATTTGACTTCCTATAACTTTGGAGAAAAAAAAAATGAAAAAGCTCCTATTTCACAATGAGTATAGATCACGGGTTGCCAAATTTCAGTTATTAAGTCCACTGAAAACCAGGGTGAAAATATATTAATGTTTATGCGAACATTTAAAGTATTATTATTATTATTATTATTATTATTATTATCACTCGCTAAGCTACAACCCTATTTGGAAAAGCTGAATGCTATACGCCCAGGAGCTCCAACAGGGAAAAATAGCCCAGTGAGGAAAGGAAAAAAGGAAAAATCAAATATTTCAAGAACAGTAACAACATTAAAATATATATTTCCAATATAAACTATAAACAATTTAACAAAACCAGAGGAAGAGAACTAATATAGAATAGTGTGCCCGAGTGTATCCTCAAGCAAGAGAACTCTAACCAAGGACAGTACAAGACCATGGTACAGAGGCTATGATACTACCCAAGACTAGAAAACAATGGTTTGATTTTGGAGTGTTCTTCTCCTAGAAGAGCTGCTTACCATAGCTGAAGAGTCTCTTCTATCCTTACCAAGAGGAAAGTAGCCACTGAACAATTACAGAACAGTAGTTAAAATCTTGGGTGAAGAAGAATTATTTGGTAATCTCAGTGTTGTCAGGTGTGAGGACAGGGGAAAATCTGTAAAGCATAGGCCAGACTATTCGGTGTATGCGTAGACAAAAGGAAAATGAACCGTAACTAGAGAGAAGGATCCAATGTAGTACTGTCTGGCCAATCAAAGTACCCCACAACTCTCTAGCGGTAGAATTTCAACGGGTGGCTGGTACCCTGGCCAACCTACTACCAAGCTGTCGAAGTGGATAGCAGCAGGAATCGAGATGGATACTTTCCCATTGTTTTACTGTTGCAATATATTTTGCTTTTGACTGATGTGAATGAAGTTAACCGGACACATTTACCTAATGTCCTACTCTAATCTAACCTTTCTAATATTCCTATATTATTTGCTAAGCTACAATCCTAGTTGGAAAAGCAGGATGCTATAAGCCCAAGGGCTCCAACAAGGAAAATAACCCAGTGAGGAAAGGAAGTAATGAAAAACTAGAAAAGAAGTTTGAGAACAACAATATTAAAATAAATGTTTCATTTATAAACTATAAAAACTTAAAATAAAAACAAGTGGAAGGGAAACAAGATAGAACAGTGTGTCCGAGTGTACCCTCAAGCAAGAGATGTCTAACCAAAGACAGTAGAAGACCAAGGTACAGAGACTATGACACGAACCAAGTCTTGGAGAACAATGGTTTGATTATGGAATGTCCTTTCCCTAGAAAAGCTGCTTACCAATGCTATAAAAAACATATAGTACAATTCTTGAACTCCAGGCCCCAAATTTTCGTTCTAAACCAGTACAAATATTTTCCGCGTTTTTATTACCCATTCATAAGGTACATCAGTATTAACAATATCAAGTAAATGGTCAAATTTCTAATAAAATATAACAAGACATTACAAATCAACATTTTCGGTTTTTTTTTTTTTCCCCGGCTCTGCGTCTTTGGTTTTCATGCGACAGGAGGGTCTGGCAACTCAACGCCGGAGGATGATTAGCATTTTTAGGGGCAATAAGAGACGGTTTTTGTTTCACTTGTGTTTTAAAGCTCCAAGGCATCTCATGGTTCCAGAAATAGACTGCATGAATAGCAATGTTTTTTTTTTTACTCGTCTGTTTATTTCAGCGAGTTTTCGCGAAGAATAAAAAGGAAAGGTGTTTGCAAAACTTCACTATTTCGAGTAAACGTTCGCAGTGGTTTTCTAAGATGTACGAAGGAGAGTAGGGATTACAAATACTGTTATTTTGCATAATAAATCATAGAATTCAAAATGCAATGTATATTGTACACTGCAGCCAGATGCTGAACATGAGAGGAAAAGATACCCGCCAGAGCAAAATTGGACCATGGTTTGTATTAAGGTAAATTGCGTAAGTAAATTATGAGGAGAAAATTTTCTCTTTTCCAAAAACTCCAGGCTTCTAGTCTTGTAACTCATTTAAGAACCAATTCTGAAGTCTGAAATTTTTAATTGCGAGCTAATTAACTCGGCGAAAACAGGAACAAGTTAAATGGAGTGCAGTTTTCTCTCTTTTTTATATTAAAATAATCAAGAGGAACTGCAACCTAATGCCAATATGAAGCCCATTCCCAAAGTTTCAAATGAGTAGTTATAAAGAAAATAGTAGTCTATCGAGGAAGAAGGCACCAAACGCCTTTGGTAGAAAGCAGGTTATAGGGCCCAGGAAACCAAAATACAGTAAATTTCCATCTTCAACACCTAAACATAAAAAATGAGTGAGATATATTACATTCCGGTTGTGGTTATCTAGTGAAAACGTCTCTATGCTTTTATGTTGACAGGCTGACATAAGTCTTTTTATAGTTTGTATATCATGAAATATCTGGTTTAATGATGTTATTGTATTTAAAATATTCTATTTTAATTGTTCATTGCTTCTTATATCATGACTCGCAATACACAGGAAAGGAGTTTAAGCTCCACTTGAACTCTGAAAGATTTCACTAACGTCTGCTACCTTACTATCCCTGAGTGCTAGGGATGTGGGGCTGGGAAAACCAAAAGGTCAACCTCCTATGTCAAAAACAGCCATTAACTAAACCTCCCTGGTTTTTCCTTAGGTGGAAAGTGGGATGGGACGGTGATTTTGACAAAGCATCTAAACAAGTATGCTGAAGGTATTTATCTGTTCCCTAATTTAAAGTTTGGCTTTCGCAAAGGCATCGGTCGAAGTCCTTTCAGTCTCTAATGCTTTACAGAAATTGCTTGAGAGTGGTCAAGAAATTCGTATGATTGGTATTATTATCATCTGATAATAATAATAATAATAATAATAATAATAGTGCCAATCATTATTATCATTACAGGCTAAGCTTCAACCCTAGTTGGAAAAGCAGGATGCTATAAGCCCAAGGGCTCCAAAAAGTGAACAAATAAAATAAAATATTCAAAGAAAAATAAGAACATTAAAATATATCTTTCATATACAAACTATAAAAAAAACAAGAAGAGAAATAAGAATGAACAGTGTTACTGATCTTAATATATTTCATATCTTTTTGTTCTCCAACTGATTTCTCATATGGTTTATCCGTATTTTCTCTATTTTCTTTCTACCCTGGGATGCTTTCCCTGCTGGAAGGCTCAAGAGATTGTAGCATCCTGCTTTTCCAACTGGGGTTGTAGCTTGGCTAGTAAGGTAGAATAGTCTCGTTAATTATGGTAAGCAGCTCTTCTAGGAGATGGACATACAAAAAAAAAATCGTTGTTCTCTAGTCTTGGGTAGTGCCATAACCTCTGTACTATGGTCTTCCACTGTCTTGAGTTAAGAGTTATCTTGCTTGAGGGTACACTCATGCAATGCACGTTATTTTGTTTCCTTAGTTCCTATACTCACTGGGCTATTTTCCCTGATTTTTCAACTAGGGTTGTATCTTGGCTAGTAATAATAATATGGCTGGTCTCTGTGATATTGTGCGAAAAGTCCAGTGTCGTATCCTTTGCTTCTGGAATTTGATCGTCCTTTAAACCTTTAGTAACTGCTACATAAACCCAAGACCGTCTCGAGACGGCCTTGATAGACCCTGCCATGCCACTGTATCTCAATACTAGCGTTCAGCGATCCCTAATCAATATAAACTAACCTAATCTGAGAAGAAAAAGTTTATCGCTGAATCCTGCAGTGCATTCCTTCTACCTAACCCGCTCTGATTTTCCTCTGCTTCTGACCAAAGCTACACAAGATTGCTCCTCACGATCTTTGCATGTTAAAATATGGAAACGGAATATAGAACGGAAGGTGGCACGAGATGTTATATAACTTGTACCTTTTCTTCTTCTTTGTCTCCATCTCTTCCCACTTCTATGTGGGGTCGATGTTTCTGGGCAGCTTTCTCCATCTACCTCTGTACCACATTTCATCACCGGTTAATCCCTTTGATCGAATAACTTGTACCTTTTATCTTGTACATTATTAAAAGCAACCCCCCCCCCTCTCTCTCTCTCTCTCTCTCTCTCTCTCTCTCTCTCTCTCTCTCTGTAATCTATGTAACCAGCTCCTATCTAACTCAACCAGCATTTGACGGAAAGAGTATCTCGGGCAATCACTCACTGAGATACGCAAGAGCGAGTGAACATACCGACAAATCAACGTCTGACTGAAAGAAAAATTGGCGAAATGATCCATAATTCAGTCAATTTGCTATTAATCAATTTATTTCGAATTTCACTCTAAAGCTGTGTCATTGAGTTCCACTCCAAAATATAATTTTCTTTGGAATATTAAATTTAGAATGAGAATAGACGTTCATCCATGCACATACGTATACAAATTCTTTTGTATAAACTCCAAATTTTATGAAAGAAATTAAGCAATTCATTAAGCAATTCATATACTTGGAAGGAAATTCAAAGTTTGTAATTTTTATGAATTCCTACATAGTTTAATAATAATAATAATATATATATATATATATATATATATATATATATATATATATATATATATATATATATGAGAGAGAGAGAGAGAGAGAGAGAGAGAGAGAGAGAGAGAGAGAGAGAGAGAGAGAGAGAGAGAGCGCCCTCAAATCTCAATCTAATATAGAAACGTGAGGAAGTCGAAATCAATGTAGCGCAGCGTGTTAATTCAACACTGTATCTAAAGTTTCAGAAAATCCATTGAAAATAGTGTGCCGGCATTAGGAAATACATTCAAATATGATTATTTTTTCATTATCTTTTATTATGAAATACACAATTACAATCTTACAGTTTGCAACATATATACATCATAGTATATTTACTTACATAACTTTTTATTTTACATATAGTGTATTTACAATTGAATTTTTGCTATTTATCTAAATATGTTTTTAAATCAAAAATATATCTAGTCGTGAATACTTTTTCAATAGAAGTTTTAAATCCTACGTCGTTTTCTGCTTAGTTGTGGTGGCCGGGTGGTAGCGCCCTTGCCATGCGATTGCCAGACTGGGATTCGAGTCCCACTCAAACTCGTTAGTTCCTTAGGTCACTGCAACCTCACCATCCTTGTGAGCTAAGGATGGGGGGTTTGGGGGAGCCTATAGTTTTATCTGTTGAGTTATCAGCAGCCACTGCCCGGCCCTCCTTGGTCCTAGCTTGGATGGAGAGGGGCTTGGCCGCTGATTATATGCAATATGGTCAGTCGCTAGGGCATTGTCCTGCTTGATATGGCAAGGTCACTTTCCCTTGCCTCTGCCATTCATGAGTAGCCTTTAAACCTAATATATTAAATTCTAACCGTGATAACCACAAGTACACACAAACAGACATACACAAATGTGTGTAAGTGTGACTTACGGTACCCTTTCATTTTGCTATTCAAGATGTGACTGCTGTTTTTAACAAGATAATAATAATAAGTACACTTGTACAATTCTTACACATAATTATACATTCTAAATTACTTTAACTCGAATCAACAGTCTAAAATTGCTGCCACGCAATACTCTACACCCGGCTGCAAAAGCAAGAGTTCGCTTCAAAAAGCCCGAGGTGAAGCATGATAGAATTCCCCGGCTTATATTACACGCAACCGGACACAGTTGTAGCAGCAGCAGCAGCAAAGAGCAGCAGCGGCGCCGTGGGTGACGGTGGGTCCGCTGCCGCCGCAGCGCCGCGTTGTGAGTGGATCCACAGAGGGCTGGGGGAGCAGGAGAGCAAAGCCACGAGACGCATGCATCTCCTCCATCCCCCAAAATGCCACCACCTTCCACCACCTCCCTTCGAACACCAGTAAACGCGTGGCCTTTGGAAGTGACGGTACGTCGCGGGGCCTTGACGAAAGCGCCCCTTCGGTTCTTCGTATCTGAAGAAGCTCCTTGCTCTCGTCCTTAGAATTATCATGTCCATATCGGAGGAGGCTCTTCTCGCTGAAATTAAGAAACACGAAGTGCTTTACAACAAAGCTCACGCTCACTACAAGAAGAATCGAGTGCGGGAAGCTGCGTGGGAGGAAATAGCTGAAGCCTTGCAGTATGACTGTGAGTAGGAAGGACAGTGTGAATAGGCTTCACGAGTAACGCATCATTCATATCATGACACTAAATGACACGAATGACTTCTATATTAATCAATACCACATTCTATACGAATTTTTTTTATTAAGATAAAAACTCATATACACATTCTTTTCGATAAAATCTCATTACTTATCAACCAGGACACCCAACTTGCTTAGAAACACACACACAGACACACACAGACACACACACATATATATATATATATATATATATATATATATATATATACATATATATATATATATATATATATATATATATATATATATTTGTGTGTGTGTGTGTAATATCATTTCACAATTATATATATATATATATATAAACATATATATATAAGGTATATATTTATATATATATATATATATATATACTGTATATATATTTATATATATATGTATATATATATATATATATATATATATATATATATATATATAAAATCATGCAATCACCATAAATCTAACATTCTAACCAATGTATGCAATTACTTCTGTTATCAGTATGAAGGATATGATTCCCATTATCTAACAGTGGAGCAGTATATGACAACGACGATCATAACAATGACCGAAACCCGAAAAACTTACTTGTAGAACGCGAACAGTGATAAGCCACGTGTGGTAACTTGGCACAACGTCACACCGTATTTAGAGAGAGAACGCAATAGCTGTGAATTTCCCAGACTTTTTATTTTTTTTATTTATGTAGCTGCCACCCAAATAGACGACAATGAAGACTTCGTGGATTGCGCTGCTTACCTCCCGCTTCTCCCTTTTTTGTTTTCGTTCCTAAAATACATTGCTGGTCACCAGAAAGCCCTTACTTAATAGCCATTTTTGGTTGCTATTAATATACATATGCTCGGAATTCCCCGCACACACATGAGAACTGTCTTACACATACACACACACACACACACACACACACATATATATATATATATATATATATATATATATATATATACATGTATATATATATATATATATATATATATATAGAGAGAGAGAGAGAGAGAGAGAGAGAGAGAGAGAGAGAGAGAGAGAGAGGCACACTAGTGTACACGACCCGTCAAAAATGACAGCTAAATATTTAGGTAGATACGCACACACACGCAGCACCTTACAATGGTATTACTGCTACTTCTCCCCCCTCATAGTCCATGGGCCAAATCAAAAAAAGGTTTTATTTTTTAAGTTAGTTGCACCTCCCTTGGGACTTTACTTTGAAGATACCGGACATTCCCAGGTCATAAGTGAAAACATTTTCACTTGTCATTTGCACAACCTGGCAGGGAATCTTTACTATGGTATTTTTGTAACAGAGGGATCAGCTTAAATGCATAATTATTATATAGTTCCAAAACGTCATGCCTGAGCATTTAAGTAGACACCAAACACTTGTAAATGGACATATTTTAATGATAGAATCAAGAAACTACATAAATATTAACAAAGTTTTATTCTTTTAACATTTTACCATCATTTTTGGGAGAACATTAGGAAAATAAACTCATTATTTGTGAAAATCTCCCAGCAAACTTCATTTTCAGTTTGGCGACAACTGATTGCCTGCTTAAGAGAACACCCATAACAAAAATTAGTTATTGTACTGTCATACAAACGTTTGTTGGAACCTTACTAAACTAAACTAAACTAACCTAACTTAACCTCAGTGGACTTCATCCTCATCCTTATCGACATCTTCACTGAATTCCCTATGAATATTGGCATTTGTGCAATTTGTACATCCACAG
>NC_090761.1:31676502-31679002 GCF_036898095.1 Palaemon carinicauda
ATTTAGAGTTTGGTGCAGAAAATGTTATGGATGTTAAGTTCAATGGATCTAGATAATGACCATGTACCGAGCAAAATTTAGTTTCCGCTTACTTTTCAATTTTACACTTGCGTTTACCATTACCTATTCGTGTTTCTATTTGTATATACCTTTACATTAGTTACAAAAATTCAAAATAATTTTTGAGCTATTAATAATCACACAAATATAGTCAACCGTGGGAAAGAGAAAGTGTTCTTAAATACATTTATTGTGAAAATACTATATCTGCATGGACATTAATGAAAGGTATTTGAAAATGACAGTGAAAGAATATATAGGTGACATAACTATATAACAAGTCAAATAAAAGATTAAGGAATATTAAAGAATATGATTACTCATAGAAACAACCTGTTTTTATATAGTGTAATTTACACCTTTTCCTTAAACAGTCACTTCGCAGTATTGATAAAAACTAGTTACGGGATATTTATAGATATCTATTGAAGAAATATTTGTCGTTAAAACTTAAAATTTTATCTGCTTTCTAATAAAGTTTCTTTAAACCCCTAATTTTTACTCTCCAGAACCAAATGCAAAGAAATCTTTTGTGTATAATATAATTAGGATATCAAAAGGTTTTCCAATCGTCCCACAATTTACGATTGTTTCAACTAATTAGTAAACATCTAGATAATTTCTATATGTATTTTCAAGATTCTTTAGATAAAGAAAAGAAATTTAAACCAGCTTTAATGACCTTAAGTATGACCTTAATAAGGGCGTTGGTTTAAAGACCAATGACCAACATAACAAACTAACCAGTTTGAATATTAGGATCTCAATGAGTTCATTGATACCTCAAGTACTTTCTAAAACATTTTCAGCTCCTGATGGCCTTTAAATCCAAATCCTATCAGCCACTTTCTTCATCCTGTCTTTATCACATATCTAGCAGACCTGTTTTATACTTTAGATATTGTCTAACAGACAGAATTCTTTACATAACCCTAATGTTTCTACATCATATGATGGGTATGAATTTTCATCATAATCGAAGTGCAGTGCAGAGACTCTAGAATCTAAAATATTACCAGTTTTTCTGCCTCTTCTGCCCTCAAATATGAAGCGCTCTGAAATGGTCCAATTTCCTGACCAATAATCTGACTAAATTCATAAGGCACAATGCAAGGTTTCTTTCAAATTTTTGTCTTCCTTTACTTTCCTTACAACAATAGAGATACATTTGAACTTTTCCCTTAATATCACAGTAAATTTAGAATACAACTGGAATTGACTACTTAGAATATCTCCTGTTAAAAAAAAAGAAAACTTATCATCAACTTTCAAATATCTACAGTTTAGTACATCAAGGCTAAAATAGGCATTGTTAACTTGGAATCCCTGTAGAGTTTATAAATAAATGTAAGTTTACTATCTCATCCAGAGAACCAGTAAATTATGTCTGCTTTCTGAATAATCATTTTGAAACACTTTAGTGTTTAAAATTTCAACTGTATACGGTAATTCAACATTAGCTATAAATACTACAACTACGCTTTTATGAGATTATTGCAGCATTTGAGATAAATTTTGGTTTTAAATTGATATGGGACATTAAAAAAAGGAATAAGGTCCAAATTATGGCTAAAAATTACTTACAATCAGTAATGTTGATAAATCTCTCTCAGGGTTATGACACAAAATTTCTCTCTACTGCTTCCTATAGTTTGATTTTGCCCAAATGAGCGTTATTTGGGACCGTGACGCATTCCGTGATTCTGAGCGATCTTTCTTTCAACAAGAAATCTGGAAAGTTTATCTTTTGTAGAATTCTGGCTCCGAAAAGGATTTTATAAACATATGGACAAACAGCCAGGCAGAGAGAAAGAATGAAAGATGTACAAAGACAATGAAATTATGGTACCATTACATTCCGTATTTTCATAGCAGACTTCACTACTTACCATCGTGCCTTGCCTAGAGTCACTAATCATATTCACTACCCCAATTACCTACGGCCAAGATACGGCTTGTAAGAATTAGTCTATAGAATCATATTAGGCCTAAACACCATTAAGGCTCAGGCATCAGGTTCTCTCATTAACCAGAGTTCATCACATGTTTAATGCCCCATGACAACCTGACCAAATAAGCGTGTCCTTTTAAAAGGGAAATTATAGAAAGTTAATCAAGACACATTTTCTTCTTCAAGGAGGAAGTGAATTTAGATTTAAGTATCCCAGATTGCGCCCATAGATGTCATTAGCCAATGAATCTGTGTGTGTGTGCGCGCGCGTGTGTGCATATCTGTCTAAATATTTTGCAGTAATTTTTGACCGCTCGCGTACACTAGTTATATAATTAACGATGTATTTTCATTAGATTGAGGAAAAAGGAAAATTGATAAATTTTATTGACCTGGATCAAAACAAGAATTTTCAAAGTTGGACAAAAAGAGGCAAATGCAAGCAAGGAAGTTATTCAATTAATTTTGTTCACCCGTATCAACGCGTGC
>NC_090761.1:31689002-31691502 GCF_036898095.1 Palaemon carinicauda
ACGATTAATGTGTGTGGGAGTATGAAATGACTGAAGTCCATAAGTACCTAGAAGTTACTCAGATGTGGTGGATTACAGTCGTCATGGAGTAAAGTAAGGGGCTAGAAAACTCATCCAATAAAATATATCAAGAACCTAAAAAATTAACAAATGGAATGTAAAGCCAACCATTCAAAGAGAAAACGACATTTACTGAATTATATATATATATATATATATATATATATATATATATATATATGTGTGTGTGTGTGTGTGTATATATATATATATATATATATATATATATATAGCAACAAATGCAGCCATTTCTAGTCCATTGTAGGACAAAGGCCTCAGACATGTTCTTATTCATGTCTAGGGTTTGGCCAGTTTTCATCATGTTGGCCATCTGCGGATTGATGTTGGCGGAAGACTTATGTCTGATTGCTCAGAGTAAATCAACCTATAATATAGTATGGGTGGCCTTGACTAGTACAGCTTTGCTGATCATGGCGATACGTAAACCCTTTCTTCACCATCCTTTCTCTACGCCCTTCTGCTTCCTGCATATCAAGCCCACTCCTTTTCAATAAGCCTTTCGCTCCACCCTACGAATCCTTTTTTTTATGCCTTTCCTTCCTGCTAACCACCATAGCATTTCTGATTTATGCATTACATTTTAGTAACCCATTCCCATTCACTGTTTCCACATACACAAAGCATCTCAAAATGCTCTAATGATATACCTTTGCTCCTAAGTTAACCTTTATACCACTTACTGTATTTGTAGTTCTACATTTCTCACCTTATCAATTCTTCTTACACCACAAATACTAAACGAACTGTTCCTTTCAACAGTTCCAACCCTCTTTCATTAACAATTAATATCCTCACTCCCCGTCCATAAAGGAGAGTGGGTTCAACAAATCCCACATTGACTTCCATAGACTATAGCATAGTAAAATAAATAAATAAATAAATAAATAATAAAAAAAAAATAAAAAATTATTTATAAAAAAAGAAAGAAAAAAAAGCAGCAGCAGCAGCAAGCCTATTACAAACATCCCTTGTAAGACCCACTCAAGCTCGATAGTTTCTAAGAGCGTCTGCAACCTCACCATCCTGGTACTAGCTTCATGGAGCGGGATCTTGGCCACTGACTATGTATATATGGGCAGTCTCTCGGGCATTGTCCAGTCCCTTGTCTCTGCCATTCACGAAGTACCTTTAAACCTTTAACCTTTTAAGAAAAATATACTGTCATAACAAAGATAAGTGAATAGCCACCTAAGAAATTAAGGTTTGGTAGGGAAGGAAAAAGTATGTCATACATCATTGTTGTGGAGGATAGCTATTTAATCAGTGGAGAAAAAAATGAAAATAAAGAGAAGTAAGACTTTAATTTTATTCTTCTGTGGCCTACATGAGGTTTGATCTTATGAAACAATTCGTATTCGTGTTACACTTATCACCATGATAAACAAAAACTAGAATAACCAGAGACCTGAAAACTTATAGCTCCCCTTTAATTAGACATTTCAAGGTGTAAATGTCACTCATGAATGGCAATGCTCTGGAGACTGACCTTATATATATATATATATATATATATATATATATATATATATATATATATATATATATATATATATATATATATATGATAAGCAACCATGCCCTCTTCACCCAAGCTAGGACCAGGGAGGGCCAGGCAATGGCTAATGATGACTCGGCCTGTAGGCATATAGGCTCCCCCAATCCCACATCTTTAGCTCACATGGATGGTGAGGTGGGCGATATTACAACAAACTATCGAGCGTGAACGCATCTCGAACACCAGTCCAGCTGATGGCTGGCAGGGATGTTTCTAATAGGTAACACAGGTTTCTTCAGAATGACTATCAGTTATTAAACTTCTCCATTATAAAAATAATAAACTAGATAGACTGAAATATGACACAATTGGACTAAAATTTAATTGGATAAATATTTTTTTAACCACTACTATTTACAACACACTTTTCCTAGTTTTGTTCTGCAGTGGCAAAAAATAACACTTCGCAACATTCCTTCCCCAATCATGTAACTGCCGTTTCTTATTTCAAAGCCTTCCAGACATCAAAGTTATAAACAATTTTAATATGGCAAAGTTACTTAATGAGAATGCAACTTCACATTGTGCAACACGTTTGACATCATGTACCGTTCTGATGAATAGCATAAATCTGACTATGTCACGTCTGGGAAACACAAGATGAGAGTCAAACGTGAGTTGAGCCCCTTAGACTTTTAATACATTGGTTTTTATATAATTTTCAATTTCTACAAGTTAATTTTGATTAAACATATTTACAGTTAATTTCATCATATAATTCTAAATTCATATCGTAGGAGTACACAATTTTATCAAAGTTATTACTCTTACTATTGGTGATAGTAATAGTCAATGCTGCTGTTATCATATTACCAACCTAAAACTTTCTCGTGCCATTCATCTAAAATACTAGGAGGGTATCAA
>NC_090761.1:31696502-31709002 GCF_036898095.1 Palaemon carinicauda
GCTGAGAATCGATGGAAAAATATGGAGAGTGCCAAACATGTAAAGGATAGAAAGATAAGTTGTTGAAAGCTAGTGAAAATTTTTATGGTGGAAGCAAAGGAGGATTTCAATATGCAGATGCAAGAGTGAGTGAGGTACAAGTCACTCGATAAAATAGCTTTACGGATCAAAGAATCTTAGTTCAAGAATATAGCTCATAAATGTAGAATAATAATCAACATTTTGAATAGTGAACAGAAACTTTAGAAAAAGGTGAGAGAATATGAAAGAAAATGTGGGGATGAGTAAGGTTAAGAGGGTAACCAGAATACACGAAAAAGGAGCGATGAATACGTAAAAGGATGGAAGAGAAAGGACGTGAATATGAATGAAAACAAAATTGAAGCTTCAAGAAATACTTTTTGTAGTTCACTTGTCATATGAATTGAAATGTGGAAAAACGTGGAGGCATAAAAAAAAAAAAAAAAAAAAAAAAAAAAAAAACGTTATAAAAGGTGATAGGACAGAAATAATTCAGATTTTTCGTCACGTGGAAAGAGTGGATGTCGATAAGCTGGTGAAAAATGCATGATTAACTAGTAGTTGCGAGAGGGATAAGAAGACTTACAGTGCGGGATAAGTAGAATGGAAGATAGATTGCAGACGAAGGAAGTGCAATAGCGTGTGTATGATAAGAGGAGAAGAATAGCTCTGTTCGTGTAGAAGGGATCGCCATACTGCTAAGAAGCTTTATGTGTCTGTCTGAAACTAGGCATAGATTGTGGAATCAGCAGATACTGCAGATAGGTATGAATATGGCAGTAACCGCAGTCTTCTTTCTGTCCCGAGATAACCACGATTAAAAAAACAAAATACTTAACAATGAAATACACGCGCACACACACGTATATATATATATATATATATATATATATATATATATATATATATATATAGAGAGAGAGAGAGAGAGAGAGAGAGAGAGAGAGAGAGAGAGAGAGAGAGAGAGTATATATATATAAATATATATACATACACATATATACATACATACATACATACATACATATATATATATATATATATATATACTGTATATATATACATATATATGTATATATATATATATATATATATATATATATATATATATATATATATATACACACACACTTCACATTCATACTTTTGTGTTTGGATTTATTCGCTTTCTGAAAAACAACTACCATTCACAGAGTAATGGTATACGTTTAATGACGTTACTTCAAAAAGAATAAAACACAAATTTGCTTACAAGTTGAGTCTTTGAAGTTCAGTAAAAATAAATCGAAATCAAACTGAATACAGAGTCGAGTCAGTCGACCAATTACGATAAAACATTGCACACTCTTGCCACACATCTGCATGTCAGCCAAAATAGCTGTGAAGATTGGCAAAGCTTATTGCAAACACATGTTAAGCAGTTTATACTCATGATCAATACCGTTGGGACCTGTTAGCGTGTAATGTGCTTGTATGAAAAAAAATATGAACTGGTGATGCAAATCCGTTTTGCAAGAGAACACGTATTTACTGGCAAATATACATTAGATTAATGCATGGAATGTGGGCGATGTACGAATTCGTTTTGGAAAAACGAAAGGAAATTATGTATTAAACATAATTATAAAGAAGTGTATATGATATACGACACTTTCACCATGTCATAGAATACAATAAAATAAACATTTATATTGAATAAAACCAAAGAAATACGATTTACCAAACAACACTATGATATAAGGCTAATTTTGTTATTTACATGACGTAAAAGCTTAAAAAGTTTATCCCTCGGCAAAATCATCTCGAAATAGATTTTACAAGCTTTACTCAGCAATTTTTACAAATATTTCGAGTATTTCCGATTGCAAAAAACATGTACTTTTCTTTGGCCAAAATAATATACTAATGAGAATAAAAAGAACAATTTATAAGAGTTTATTACCAGAATATTTCTTATCAATTCTGAAATTTTAAACTTCCTAAGTTACAGTTAAAAAATCTGCGTACAAGTGTGTATGTGTATGTGTGTGTATGAATGTGACTCAAGTGTACTGTACACCTTTTTCTCTTAGAAGAGTCTTAAGGATAAGGTTATGTTCATATGCCCTTTCTCCAGTCTGACTGACACCTACCACAGTCAACTAATCAAAGAGTGAATGATTCAGTCTAAGTAAAAGTCAAAGTATTTCATTAAAAATTCTTGATACTTTCATTAATGATACTTTGGAATATGATACCTTGTACTTGACCTGTTAAAATCGGTGTTTAGATTAGGTCTTGTGGATCGCTAATATACACACAGCAATTCTCAACACATACAGATTCACGAACAACCAAAGGTTTAATATTCAAAGGTCGCTAATGAATGGTAGAGGCAAAGAACCGTGACAATGTCCTAGAGACTAACATTATATAGATAAGATCAGCGGACAAGCTCCTCTCCACCCAAACTAGGACCAGGGAGGGGTAGGCAATGGCTGCTGGTGACTCAGCAGGTGGACCTATAAGCACTCATAAACCTTTGTCCCATCCTTAGCTCACTAGGAAGATTAGGTAAAAAAGAAGAAGAAGAAGAAGAAGAAGAAGAAGAAGAAGAAGAAGATTATCAGCAATGCATATGAAATTAGGAACGTGATTCTGATCAAAATTATAAAAAGAGTCCTTCCATTCAAAGATTCGCTTCCTGTAATGTGTGGCAAAGGCGCTAAGCTAACCTAATGTTGAAACAATTTACTCAACCTATTTAGAAAGTTAAATACCGAATGAAAAATCTTTCTTGTATGTTTCAAAATGTCTAAATTTTAACCGTAGAAATATATTTCAAGCTCGGTTTGTTTAGAATATTATTGTAAAGCTACAACCCTAGGTGGAAAAACACAATGCTATAAGCCCAGGGGCTCCAACAGGGAAAATAGCCCAGTGAGGAAAGGAAACAGGGAAAAATAAAATTTTTAAGAGGAGTAATAACATTAAAATAAATATCTCCTTTATAAACTATAAACACTTTAACAAAACAAGAGGAAGAGAAATAAGATAAAATAGGGTGCCCAAGTGTACCATCAAGCAAGAGAACTCTGACCCAAGGCAGTGGAAGACCATGGTACAGAGGCTATGGCACTACCCAAGACTAGAGAACAATGGTTTGATTTTGGAGTGTCCTTCTCCTAGAAGAGCTGCTTACCATAGCTAAAGAGTCCCTTCTACCCTTACCAATGGAAAAGTGGCCACTGAACAATTACAGTGCAGTAACCCCTTGGGTGAAGAAGAATTGTTTGGTAATCTTAGTGTTGGCAGCTGTCTGAGTACAGAAGAGAATATGTAAAGAATATGACAGATAATTCGGTGTGTGTGTGTGTGTAGGCAAAATGGAAAATCAACCGTAACCAGAGAGAAGGATCCAATGTAGTACTGTCTGGCCAGTCAAAGGACCCCATAATTCACTAGTGGTAGTATCTCAACGGGTGGCTGGTGCCCTGGCCAACCTACTACCTCTAAATAATGCCTTCAGATTTATCTTATGTATGAGATCAGACACAATATCTTTACCGTCTATTTCCGATAATGTAATAATATTTTACGTAAATTTTGATTCTACGAACCTTTCCACAAAAATGACCGGCATTCATCAGAATCAATATCAGAACTCTCTCTCTCTCTCTCTCTCTCTCTCTCTCTCTCTCTCTCTCTCTCTCTCTCTCTCTCTCTCTCTCTCTCTCTAAAACAGACACAATTCCTTTCGCCATCACTCGACTTTTCCTTTGAGTTGACTATCATGAAACTAAATACCAACATCCCAGTTTAAATCATATAAATAATATATAGTCAATCATTAAATATTCATACTGTAAACAACGATAAAAAATGGAGTCAGATAAATAAAATATCATTTCCTCCTTCCCCTAGTCACTTAATGTTCTTTCAGACAAAGCAGAATAAGAGTTAATAATATATTAAGGATTTGGTCAACAATATATCACGGGAAATTAAATAGAATACAATAATTTTCAGCTTTTGTTTTTAATCATATCAAAAAGCACTAAGAATTTTATCATTTGCTCTTTTGTCTCAATTCAGAAAGTACATTTAGCATCCAAATAAAAGTTCTTATTCAGATACGTTTGACTCTATGTTGACGTGGTAATTATAATTATTATTATTATTATTATTATTATTGTTTTTGTTGTTGTTGTTACAAGCTTGACTACAACCAAGTTGGAAAAAACAAGATTCTATAAGCCCAAGGGCTGAATAAATGAACTATAAGAAAAGAATACACAATAAAATTAAAATATTTCCTTCCCATATAAGACATAAAAACTTTAAAAAAAACACGAGGAAGAAAAATAAGACCGAACTTACTAACTGTATGATGGAATCTAAATGATACAGTTTTCAATTTGACGTTCTTCGTGGATCTTAATTCTCTTAATTATTGTTACTTTGCACATTAAGAAAAATTATTCTTAAAGACATCAAATAAATAAAAACCTTAATTTCTGCTTTACATATTTCTATTACTATTCATCTATTAGTTAGAGCACTGTTGCATTACTATGTTTAAAAACTACTCTCGCTATTGGGTACACTCGGGCATACTATTCTATCTTATTAATTTTCCTCTTATTTTGTTAAATATTTGTAGTTTATATAGGATATATTCATTTCAATCTCGTTGCTCTTCTTAAAATATTCTATCTTTATTTGTTTCCTTTCCTCACTGAGCTATTTTCCCTGTTGGAGCCCCTGGGCTTATAGCATCCTGGTTTTCCAATTAGGGTTGTAGCTTAGCAAGTAATAATAAGAATAATACTGCTTTAGGACAAGAATTAAGACGCAGATTTACATACTCATCATCGTTCAAGACTCGCCGAGAGATGACAGGAAGTATACAAGATAAATTTCTCCTCAAGATAAACCTACAATATCATACCACTAAAGCTCTCTCCTTCCTTCTTTTATCTTTCCTTCTCCTTTTCGTCCTCCCTTTTCATTCCTTTCTCCCACGCCTTTCCATTTTTGCTCTATCCAAATTATTTATCCTTTCTTTACAATTCCATCTCCTTTCTTCTACTTATCTGTAATTTTTCCATATGTCGTTTTTTCGTCACTTTATCATTGCAATATAAGCATAATATGTTCACGGAAATAAAACTGAAATATTTTCACTCATGCAAGAAGAGAAGCGATAAAAGAAGTACCTTCTCTCTCCATTTAATTCATGTTCGAAAATAAAATAATAAGTTCTTATAATAGCATGTTCAGGTGCAAGATTCCCTTGCATTAATATCACATTTCATAAATGAATTGCAGAGGATATAGCAGTGAATATGATAGAATATCTGTGAACTTTTATTTCACCCCATGATTGATATTTCTGCTATTTCTACACAAAGTAATAATAATATTAATAATAATAATAATAATAATAATAACAACAACAAAAATAATAATAATAAAAACAAGAGAATGTAGAAGATACACACATATTACATATACACATAACTACAGAATATTTTTCTATTATAAAATTATCCGCAATAACCATAACATAAAAAATACGACCAATGTTACATGAAACGATCAATCAATATGCCGTTAAACACAACAACATGAGATGTCCATTCTTTTAAATCTAAATACTCACTAGTATAACCAACCAGTCATTAGGGCTTGGTGCATACAACGATACATACTTGACAGTATTTCCACAGATGTGTGTAATAGTGTTCCTTTACAAGTGACTTTGACACCGTTAAAGTATACCTTACTATCCCCTTCAGTTCCTTAAGGTAATCCTTAATCAAAAATTAGAATCATACTTCCAAATTGTTATTATTAAAATCATTATTATTGTTTCTATCATGAAGACAAACACCGCTCCTTCGACTAATTGCATAATGGGCATTTGGCGTGAGTGATACAATAATATAGATAAGCATACATGCCAAAAGATGCTTTTGTTTAAAGTGAAATACACGTAAAGAAAAATGTGGAAATAAAAGGTAAGAATTCAACAGGAACACAATAACCCAATGGAAGTAAGGCCAACGCACGCTATATATTTATAAAAATTATATATATATATATATATATATATATATATATATAGAAGAGAGAGAGAGAGAGAGAGAGAGAGAGAGAGAGAGAGAGAGAGAGAGAGAGAGAGAGAGAGAACAAATTCAGCCGTTTCTAGTCTACTGCAGGACAATGGCCTCAGACATATCAATTCATGTCTGGGGTTTGGCTAATTTCCCTCACAACGCTGGCCAGTACGGATTGGTAATGGTGGGAGATCTTTACCTGATCGCACAAAGCAAACTAACCAAGTATGGGTGGCCCTGACTATTACAGCTTTGCTGATCATGGCGATGAGCAAACCCTTTCACCACGCTAAGGTATTGCCACTCAGAACGGGATATATATATATATATATATATATATATATATATATATATATATATATATATATATACATATATTTATATATATATATATATATATATATATATATATATATACATATATATATATATATATATATATATATATATATGAACGAACCAAGAGTGTGATATGATTAAAATTCCATACAATTTCTCAATGATTTAGAATAGTATAGCGAACAGTTATAACAACCACAAAAGAGTTAAGAAATTTTACAAATGCAAAGAGAATGTCGAAAGTAAAGGTGAACAAGGTGGGAAAATACAGCAAATGAGGGTAAGTGGATTTCAAGCAGATAGAGTAATGAATGATAATATGGTTTTAAAGTTTTAAATGTCACTCGCGAATGGCAAAGGCAAGGGACACTGTGACAAGGTCCTAGCTAGCAGGACAATGTCCTAGACACTGACCATATATACATATGATCATCTCTCAAGCCTCTCTTCACTTAAACTAGGACCAAGGAGCGACAGACAATGGGTGCTGATGACTCAGTAGATATACCTATAGGATCCCCTCCCCCAAACAACCCATCCTTGGCTCACGAGGGTGGTGAGGTTACAGACACTACAAGAACTATCGTGCTTGAGCGGGTCTCGAACCCCAGTCCGGCAAATTGTTGGGCAGGGTCGTTTCCAAAAGGTATCACAACCCGTGGGAAAACTAAAGAGTATTTTATTATGGATTAAACTAGTGATAGTAAGAAGAGGGATAAGTTGAGTTGAGGTAGGGTTTGTGCTAAAGACTGGGAACAAACAAAGTTGAGTTGAGGTAGGGTTTGTGCTAAAGACTGGGAACAAACAAAGTTGAGTTGAGGTAGGGTTTGTGCTAAAGACTGGGAACAAACAAAGTTGAGTTGAGGTAGAGTTTGTGCTAAAGACTGGGAACAAACAAAGTTGAGTTGAGGTAGAGTTTGTGCTAAAGACTGGGGACAAACAAAGTTGAGTTGAGGTAGGGTTTGTGCTAAAGACTGGGAACAAACAAAGTTGAGTTGAGGTAGAGTTTGTGCTAAAGACTGGGAACAAACAAAGTTGAGTTGAGGTAGGGTTTGTGCTAAAGACTGGGAACAAACAAAGTTGAGTTGAGGTAGGGTTTGTGCTAAAGACTGGGAACAAACAAAGTTGAGTTGAGGTAGGGTTTGTGCTAAAGACTGGGAACAAAGTTGAGTTGAGGTAGGGTTTGTGCTAAAGACTGGGAACAAACAAAGTTGAGTTGAGGTAGGGTTTGTGCTAAAGACTGGGAACAAACAAAGTTGAGTTGAGGTAGGGTTTGTGCTAAAGACTGGGAACAAACAAAGTTGAGTTGAGGTAGAGTTTGTGCTAAAGACTGGGAACAAACAAAGTTGAGTTGAGGTAGGGTTTGTGCTAAAGACTGGGAACAAACAAAGTTGAGTTGAGGTAGAGTTTGTGCTAAAGACTGGGAACAAACAAAGTTGAGTTGAGGTAGGGTTTGTGCTAAAGACTGGGAACAAACAAAGTTGAGTTGAGGTAGGGTTTGTGCTAAAGACTGGGAACAAACAAAGTTGAGTTGAGGTAGGGTTTGTGCTAAAGACTGGGAACAAACAAAGTTGAGTTGAGGTAGGGTTTGTGCTAAAGACTGGGAACAAACATAGTTGAGTTGAGGTAGAGTTTGTGCTAAAGACTGGGAACAAACAAAGTTGAGTTGAGGTAGAGTTTGTGCTAAAGACTGGGAACAAACAAAGTTGAGTTGAGGTAGGGTTTGTGCTAAAGACTGGGAACAAACAAAGTTGAGTTGAGGTAGGGTTTGTGCTAAAGACTGGGAACAAACAAAGTTGAGTTGAGGTAGGGTTTGTGCTAAAGACTGGGAACAAACAAAGTTGAGTTGAGGTAGAGTTTGTGCTAAAGACTGGGAACAAACAAAGTTGAGTTGAGGTAGGGTTTGTGCTAAAGACTGGGAACAAACAAAGTTTCTACGGAAGCCAAGGTTAGGAATGACGTAAGAATATACATATTTCACATTGTTTAATAGAAAAATGTGTAAAACAAGACTTCATTATTGTTACGCCTTTAAATAAAACTATATGTTAATATGGGTAGTATAAAAAAAATCAAGACAAACATATTATTGAAAATTTGTAGTATGACAAACTAAAAAAATGGATTACAAGAATAATGTAAAACTAAAGTAAATCCTTTTTAGAAATGAAGCTTAAATATATATTACCCGGATGGTATCAACGACATAACACACTTCATTATTTTAATCACTAAATCCATTATGTAGTTCCGGACTTTAATTTATTACTAAAATTTCAATATTATGTTAATTTTTTTTAGGGCTGTCAGCACCTTTACATTAAAAGTAATTTCCTAAGCCTAACATAAAGGAAAAATGACAATAAATAGGAAAAAAAATCGGGGAATCACAACAATGGATTAAAAGAAAAGACTTGCCACACAAATGAGAAAAGCTCTTAGGATTTGAAGGGATTTTTTCTAGCTCAAATTAATTCGTTTCTATTTTTTCTGTAATCGTATGTAATTAAGTTATTAAGAACAATTTAATTAACTGATTAGTTATAAATTCACTAGATTTAGTAACATAGATAAAGGACACTGCTGGAATAACATAAATATTACGTTCGTATATGGTATTTGTAAACGATAATGACCATCTTATAAAAAAAAAAGCAAGTCACTATTATTAACGAAAGACTGGCAACTGATCCTAACAAGTAAACTTATCCTTGTCGAACCAGGTATGTCGAAGAATTTTTCCCCGTGGAGTAAAATGTCAAGTAAATGTAAAGGAGATCTTCAAGATCAACAAGACAGTGAAAGCTTGTCTGCCTTCTTTTGATTATACATAAAAAACGACTTGTGTGTGTGTGAGAGAGAGAGAGAGAGAGAGAGAGAGAGAGAGAGAGAGAGAGAGAGAGAGAGAGAGAGAGTGTGTGTGTGTTACTGTTAGAATAAAAAAAATAGAACGCAGATGATCAGTTACAAAAAGTAATAGAATACATTGATGAAGCATCTTACTTTTAACATATTAAATACTACTCCACAACATAGATAGTGTTATCAAGTATAATTTCTTACAGAGCAAAATACTACCTGGGATTCTCAGAGTAAAAAAACTGAAATTGACTTCACATAATAAACAGTATCATATAGCAAAACACATATATACATAGACACACGCACACACTCACACACAAACACACACACACACACACACATATATATATATATATATATATATATATATATATATATATATATATGCGTGTACGTAATTTTTAGTTTATAGTCCAAGAATGTATGTATCCATTGAATTTATTGAATTAGATAAGAATGAAGGATGCAAATACAACGACAATTCATAGACATTAGCTTAGAAGTCGGTGATACAAGATCAATTCATTGGGTATTAATGAAAGGCTGAGGATAATGAATCGAGAATAGATAAAAATCATATTATTTATATGTATGTATGTATGTATGTATGTATGTATGTATGTATGTATGTATGTATATATATATATATATATATATATATATATATATATATATATATATATATATATATATATGTGTGTGTGTGTGAATCCTCAGCTAGTTTCTAAATTTCCTCTGAATTTCCCAGACTCATCTCTATTGAAAAAAAAAATCTAATTTTTCTGAAAGTCCTAATGTAACTCCAAATTGACTAAAAAAATAGTCATACGTTTATTAATTATATTAAAGTCCTTTTTATTATTTAGCAAATTGTAAAGTTTTCTTCAGAAAAATGGTACGAGGCATTAAATCAAGTTACATATTCCTTTTTTGGTAAATATTCAAGATCTGTGCTTAGATTTCAACACATTCAGAACTGCCAACCCGTACTACAAAATTCCTTCATATTTCAAAATCAGTGACGAGTACACACAAACTGTCCTCTATTTCAATCCACACACACATACATATATATATATATATATATATATATAAATATATATATATATATATATATATATATATATATATATATATATATATATATGCATACATATATGTATATAAATATATATGTCTGGAGTTAGGAATAATCTACCACATTCTGATTGCCTTAAAAATTTCTAACTGAGGTCAACTGGCATAGAATATTACTATTCAAGTGACAGAGGGATGCTACAACAGATTAACAATCAGGAAGAAGATATAGGTTGACATTCCTATGACTACTTAATGGTCTTATTACTCAAGTCTTCGGTTGGGGCATAGCCACTAAACCATGGTCAGTCTTTGGTAAGAGTTCTCTTGATTGAGGGTACACTCAGAAAAAGTATTTTATCTGTTTTCATATACCCTATCTCCACTGGGCTATCTTCCCTGTTGGAGCCCTTGGGTTTATAGATTCTTGCTTTTCCAACTAGGATTGTAGCTTAGAAGATAATAATAATAATAATAATAATAATAATAATAATAATAATAATAATAATAATAATATTTAAGTGATAACTAATACCGCGATTCCACATTTAAGAGGATTGTCGACCGTACTGTTTGCAGCATTATATAATAAAAAAAAAATTACGAAGTTAAATAAAGAGTACAAACACTTGGACGAATAAAAAAAATAATTTTCACCAGGAAAACAAAGCTGTACAGCTGTATGTTCTCAGAGGATACCGTCTTTGTGTACCAGAGTTTGTCCGCTTGGAATAATTCTAAAATACTCTATCTGTAAATGCATTAAAGTATACAATAGTCAAACCTCCCGAACCTTTAGAGGTCTCAAATATCAGCAGAATGTAGTCAAGATGAATACAATAAAAACATTTACTCGTTCAGAATGAAAAAGCACATCAGGGTAATTCCATTCGCCTTCAGCACTTCATATCTGTTTACTGTATTCCGTAAATTATTATCCCTTTTTTAACTTATCCAATATCGAAATTAATTCAAAGGTAACCATTTATAATTTTTCTTTATAGAGAATCTTATTCAATTATCTCTAAGACCCTTCTCATGATGAAGAATTCAGCCTTTAGATATCATAATTCATTACAAATCTCAAGGTAATAACATAAAGAGTATCATCTCCGGGCATAACCAACGAATGTAATTAGTCCTCTGATTACTACCCAAGCTTACACAAAAAAGAACGTATTTTTCCTCACGAGCTTGAGGTTCTCTTGAGCAATACACAGCATAACAAATGATCATCATTAACAACAATACATACATATACCAAGGCACTTCCCCCAATTTTGGGGGGTAGCCGACATCAACAAATGAAACAAAAACAAAAAAAGAGGACCTCTAACAAAAAAGGGGACCTCTAACAAAAAAGGGGACCTCACAACAATACCAATAATAAAATTATCTTGCAAAGGAATACAATAAAAATAGAAAAAATCCAAATACAAGAGAGAGAAGAACTGGAGAAAACAGCGATTTTTGAAGAACTGGATTCATATCACATTACAAAATAAATGTCCCGCGAGATTAGATTAGAAGTCGTCAACGTCAGGGGAAAAACTAAAAATAATGGAATTCTAGCAACAGAATCTACAAATCCGTTCTGAGCACATCATATTCCACTCTTCTTAATTAATAAAAGGTAGCTACTGGAAAGAGCGAGCTTAAGTATACGGATTAGATACAATATGTAATTGACATAGCATGATGAGACTGATTAACAATATATTCTTGAGATGAAATTTTTTTTGTGAAATCGTAAGCAGTCAATAATATTCACTCCTATATCCCTATATCTATCAACCGGTTACGTAATTTTTACCATCTACCCTAATAGAATCTGCTCTACCTTACTGGTTTTCTACCAACTACATAAATGTATTATTGAATATATTTACAACGACGTTTCTTCTCTTGCTAACTCTTTCAAACGTCTTTTAAAAGTGTCAGCACTTTCTCTTCGTCACCCCCCTATCTGTACAGTATTATTCTACGAACATCAATCATGTTATTCTACAGTTATATAGCCCCTTTCTTACCACGCAGTGTTGCACATTCATCTGCTGTCATTTCCCTGACATTTTGCACCACTCCATTCATAAAAACATT
>NC_090761.1:31716502-31721502 GCF_036898095.1 Palaemon carinicauda
CAAATAAAATATTCGTAGGAAAGCCACAATAAAGTTTAGTTTGCAAGATGTGATGACTCATTTTCCTAATATATGTATTCTTAACTGGCATTTCCCTTTACATTCAAAGTTGAATTACTTACTACAATATCTTGATATTCTTACTCTGTATATATAATTATATATACCGTATACATACTGTACAGTACATATATATATATATATATATATATATATATATATATATATATATATATATATATATATATATATATATATATATATATATATATATATATATATATGAGTGTGTGTGAAATACAATTTCTTTTAAAGGAATAACAAAGACAGGACAAAAATAAAATTTCAACTAATTCAAATTACTTTAACGCAGGTAGTATACGTAATAAATACAAATGCCTAAATGTGTAAAAGCAGTCAAATGCATACGTCTAAGCACAGAACACATCTATCTAAAAAAAATAGGACATAAATACGAACCGTGGTGCAATATCTACAAAACTTTACATTCGCGTTCAGTCGTGTAACGAAAATGGTCGTTACGAGTTCTGGGCCCAAACGTTTACACAACGAAAATAGGGAAAAAGTAAAAGAAGAAAAGAAGAAACCAAGCGGAGAGCAGACAAGAACGTAACGTGCAGAACCACGTCGTACATTTTGCTGCTCCTGGGTCGGGGTTCGAGTGTTCGTACGTCTGGCTTTATCCTCTTCTCTCCTTTGTGCCTTGATTTGTTTTAATTCTTGTTATTCTTTTACTGGATATATTACCATGTTTCTAATTTCGTTTGAAGGAGAGATTTGTTGGCATTTATAGTTTCTAACGAAAAGAATAAAACACCAAATGGCATATTTCATGTTAAAGAAGCCTAAGAAATAACGTACAGAGAGAGAGAGAGAGAGAGAGAGAGAGAGAGAGAGAGAGAGTCAGTCTTACATATGCACATGCAAGACTGGTGAAACGTTGCAGTATAGTGCAATACCGGAAATAGTTTTACTCGTTTCCACAAATAAAAATGACATTAAACGATAGATGATTTCAGGATAATATACGAATGTGATTAAAATTCCTAATAACAAAAATACGTACATATAACAAAGCACATCATAATTTTCTAATCATGAGCAAAAACTTGCTATAATATTTCAAACAACACATTGCATTTTACATCATTAATATATATAATAAAGAAGCAATACATTCGCATAGTTTGTAACAAACTATTAATCGTAAATATCAGGACACTATAAAAAATAAACATTTCCATATAAACAAACAATTTAATACAATAAAGATTTATTTCCACAAACATTATTAAAATTTGAGCTGATTAATAAAAGAATTATTTCTAGACACTTCTCAGCTTGTAGCAACAGTAATCAATAGGCCGATTTAGTGAATATAAAAAATAAAAATTCGAATTCTAACCGTTTTTGAGAAATCATTCCTTGGAATTATGTATGTCCAACATGCACGCATACAGGCAAATATAATGTCTACACACACACACACACACACACACACATATATATATATATATATATATATATATATATATATATACACACACATAAGAACAACTGCAGCCGTTTGTATACAGTACACTGTCCTTCATCATGTCTGTGGTTTAGCCATTTTCATCATCACGCTGGTCACTGCGGATTGGTGATGGTGGGAGTCTTTTGTCCGATCGCTCACAGCATACTAACCTAGTATCGGTGGTTCTGGTTAGTACAGCTTTGCTGGTCATGGCGATACACAAACATTTTCACCATGTTAAGGTATTCCCACTCAGAAAGGAATATATATATATATATATATATATATATATATATATATATATATATATATATATATAAATTCATTTATTTATTAATTTACCTACATACACACAGGTTTTCATAGTTTATATTGGATATATTTATTTAAATATTACTGTTCTTAAAATAATTTGTTTTTCCTTGCTTCCTTTCCTCACTGGGCTATCTTCCCTGTTGGGGCCCCTGGGCTTATAGCATCTTGCTTTTCCAACTAGGGTTGTAGCTTAGCAAGTAATAATAATAATAATGATAATAATAATAATGATAGCATATTTCTTGTTAATATATTTTTTCGTAATCACTAATTACTATAACAATAATAATAGTGATTATTATTAATGTTATTGTTGCCACTATCATTGAAAAACATAAGTAATATGACCACACAAATCTACCTCGGCAACTGCAATGAAAGGGTGCTCATGGAATATTCATATATGACGACAACACTGCTGCTCATAAATAGGTAAGGCAAAAGATTCATGAAACACAATTAGGGATAGAGCATAATATTGATGAATTTAAAATCGAAGACAAGAAACACGACACAAAAGAACATATTACTATAAAAGTTACTTTACTGATGAAATAAGAATTATAATTCTTGCACACAAACACACACACACACACACACACACACATATATATATATATATATATATATATATATATATATATATATATATATATATAAGATGGACAAATAAAATATTCGTAGGAAAGCCACAATAAAGTTTAGTTTGCAAGATGTGATGACTCATTTTCCTAATATGCGTATTCTTAACTGGTATTTCCTTTTACATTCCAAGTTGAATTATTTACTATAATATCTTGATATTTTTACTCTATGTATATATAAATATATATACCGTATACATACTGTACAGTATATATATATATATATGTGTGTGTGTGTGTGTGTGTGTGTGTGTGAAATACCATTTCTTTCAAATGGACAACAAAGACAGAACTAAAATTAAATCTCAACTAGTTCAAATTACTTTAACGCAGCTAGCATATGTAATAAATACAAATGCCTAAATGTGTAAAGGCAGTCAAATGCCTACGTCTAAGGACAGCACACATCTACCTAAAAAAATAGGACATAAATACAAACGGTGGTGCAATATCTACCCAACTTTACATTCGCGTTCAGTCGTGTAACGAAAATGGTCGTTATGAGTTCAGGGCCCAAACGTTTACACAAAGAAAACAAGAAAAAAGAAAAAGAAAAAAAAACCGGACACCAGACAAGAACGTAACGTGCAGAACCACGTCGTACGTTTTGCTGCTCCTGGATCGGGGTTCGAGTGTTCGTACGTCTGGCTTTATCCTCTTCTCTCCTTTGTGCCTTAATTTGTTTTAATTCTTGTTATTCTTTTACTGGATATATTACCATGTTTCTAATTTCATTTGGATGAGAGATTTGTTGGCATTCATAGTTTCTACGAAAAGA
Source organism: Palaemon carinicauda (assembly GCF_036898095.1). NCBI lineage: Eukaryota > Metazoa > Arthropoda > Malacostraca > Decapoda > Palaemonidae > Palaemon > Palaemon carinicauda. Next base: position 31,719,777 of record NC_090761.1, read on the forward strand.
ATAAAAAACCAAATGGCATATTTCATGTTAAAGAAACCTAAGAAATAACGTACAGAGAGAGAGAGAGAGAGAGAGAGAGAGAGAGAGAGAGAGAGAGAGAGAGAGAGAGTCTTACACATGCACATGCAAGACCGGTGAAACGTTGCATTATGGTGCAATACCGGAAATCCTTTTATTTGATGCCACAAGAAAAAATGATAATATACGAATGTGATTAAATTCCTAATAACAAAATACGTTCAAATAACAATGCACATCATAATTTTCTAATCATGAGCAAAAACTTGGTATAATATTTCAAACTAAACATTGCATTTTACAACATAAATATATATAATACAGAAGCAATACATTCGCATAGTTTGTAACAAACTATTAATCGTAAATTTCAGGACACTATAAAAAAATTAAACACTTCCATATAAACAAACAATTTATTATTATTATTATTATTATTATCATTATTATTATTATTATCATTATTACTAGCCAAGCTACAACCCTAGTTGGAAAAGCAAGATGCTACAGGAAAAAATAGCCCAATGAGGCAAGGAAATAAGGAAATAAGGAGAATAAATTAACAATATATCATTCTGAAAACAATAAAAATTTATTTCCACAAACATTATTAAAATTTGAGCTGGTTAACAAAAAATTATTTCTAGACAGTTCTCAACAAGTAGTAACGGTAATCAATAGTCAGATTTAGTATATATAAAAATAAAAAATCGAATTCTAACCGTTTTTGAGAAATCATTCCTTGGAATTATTTATGCACGCATACAGGCAAACATAATGTCTATACACACATACACACACACACACACACACACACACACATATATATATATATATATATATATATATATATATATATATATATATATATATATATATATGCAGAAGAACCACAGGAAAAATGAAAATACGAAATATACGATTAAGTCCTGACTAGTTTCGTGATACTTCTTCAGTCCTCTGAAGAAGTATCACGAAACTAGTCAGGACTTAATCGTATATTTCGTATTTTCATTTTCCCTATGGTTCTTCTGCATCTGAGCATCACGTTTTCCTGTGATTTTTACGCATATATATATATATATATATATATATATATATATATATATATATATATATACACATATACATAAGAACAAATGCAGCCGTTTGTATACAGTACACTGTCCTTTATCATGTCTGTGGTTTAGCCATTTTCATCATCACGCTGGTCACTGCGGATTGGTGATGGTGGGAGACTTTTGTCCGATCGCTCACAGCATACTAACCTAGTATCGGTGGTCCTGGCTAGTACAGCTTTGCTGGTCATGGCGATACACAAACCCTTTCACCATGTTAAGGTATTCCCGCTCAGAAAGGAATATATATATATATATATATATATATATATAAATTTATTTATTTATTGATTTACCTACATACACACATACACGCGTATATGTCCTTGCCAACAGCATTAACTCCTCAAATGTCATTTTACTACTTCTCTCGGAAGTGTGTGTGCGTACGTGTATATATATATATATATATATATATATATATATATATATATATATATATATATATATATATATATATAGCTTATTTATATATATATATATATATATATATATATATATATATAGCTTATTTATATATATATATATATATATATATATATATATATATATATATATATAAATTTATGAATTACTAAATTAGGTGAAAA
>NC_090761.1:31724002-31731502 GCF_036898095.1 Palaemon carinicauda
TATATATATATATATATATATATTGTACGCTTCCTCCCATTAGACAGATGCTTCTACATAGTATGAACGTCTTTCGTTCTTCAAGAAGTTCCTTGAGACGAAGCAACTAGTCCCAAGTCATGTGATGGAGTGTGCTCATCCACACACATCCAAGCTCATGATTCGAACCAGGAACCTATCGCTTGGTTGGCGAGAATGTAACCAATCACACAACAACTTAGAAAAATGTGGGAATTAAAAAAAAGAGGTTGGGTAAGGGTGAGCTCGAACTACCACCTGCATTCTTTCGTGGTGTCTATTGTCATCAATCATATTTCAACACTATAGCCTCACAGATGTGTACATGATGTTTTCTTGCCACTTTTGGATTCTTAATGTTTCAAGCTTTAAATCTTAGTCCAAAGGTTCTCATACACATCACATTACATTTAACCGTTTTCATTTCATAGATATATTAGAATCCACATTTTGCAATAACATAATCAAAGATTTACCTACAAAACTAGTATGCATTACATGTCTATTACTTTTTCAGTTACTTGCTGTTTGGCTATTTTACCTGATTAATTGCGGATTTTCTTTTTGTTCAAGTTCTCTTAACTTACTTTTTAACTTGAACTTTGCTCTTTTGCCTTTTTATTTCAGTTAAACCCCACTCTACAAATTAAACATTACTTCTTACTAGTTATAACTTATTTTAGAAAGAAGTCGTTTTATTACATTCATCTACGGTATTTTACCTTCAAATTCCCCTTCATTACTGTATACATTTTACCCCTTTTCCTTTCACATATTTCAATTCATCCTTCAATTTCCTTTAAAGCACTGCCTTTACTTCCTCTGCTTTGCATTCTATCCCTGTTTATATTCCTCATATTATCAAATTACATTATATACTAAACAACGTTACTTATAACAGCAAATTTTCTCTGGAACCCAACAAATGGTGGTACTATTTTTGCGCAAAAAAAAAAAAAAAAAAAAAAAAAAAGACAAAAAGACAACAACAACAACACCAACAACTTAGCTTTTACCTAATTGGCGCCATTATCTAAAATTGTACTTAAAAATTGGTCTCAAATGAAAGATTGAGAGGAAGAGCATAAGTATGGCAATAAGTAAATTAGGCGTTAATAAGTGTTCATGGTCTGGGAATGAAAATAAAGAGAGGCGAGTTTCAGGGAATGTCTGAATCTATGCTAAATCGGTCTGTAAAGCAAAAAGAGTTGTGTTAGATGATTTAAATCGAAATGTATGGGACAAAGAAAAACCTGATATAGGTTGTAGGTATGGAATTCATGGATTAAATGTGAATGGAGACCGTCCCATGGAAATGTGTTCGGGGAGTAGATTTATTTGTTAGGAAAACAAGTTCTTTGAGGCCGCCTTTAGAAGTGGCTGCTGTGGATATACAAAAAGTAATCTAGAGGTTAAATAATACTTATATACCTAGGGTTGGTGGGATTGCAAGTGATATAGAGTCTTACAGCGGTAATAGTGCGATTTAGTGTTTTACCCTCATGTTTCCATGAGGGTAAAAGCATTTATTGAGATCCCTAAGTGTTTTTCTATACATAAGTAAAGTGACAAACGACATCAAATGAATTGTAGAGGTATGTCTATTATAAACCTCTCACAATCTTCACCAACCCAGCCAATGAGGGGGGGGGGGGGGGGGTGGCAAGCCAGCCTCAATTTGGTGCCGGTCCCAAGCCCGGGTAAATGGGGAGGGTTGGCGGCAGGAAAGGCATCCGGCCATGAAAAATTAGCCAACACCAATTGGGCCAGTGAAGATTGTGAATTTGTGAAAGGTTTATAACAGAATTTCGAGTGAGAGAGTAAGAAAGGAGACAGGGATTGATAGGCAAAGAACAGTTTGGATTCAGATACAGGAGGAGGATGTGTGAATTGAAGGCTTGTTATAAAAATGTTAAATAAAAAAAAGTTTCAGAATAGAGGGAGAAAGTTCTATATGGAAAACATGAACCACGAAAAAGCTTTTAGCAGAACTGATAAGAAAAAGCAAAACGGAGAGGAAAAATATTCACCACGGAAGCAATGTTAGACAGAACACGTGGAAAGAAGAATGAAGTGAAGAGAAAAGTTAGGTCTGAGACGAGGATGAGTTACGTAAATGAATCATGGAGTGCGAAATATATACATACATACTGTACATATACCAAGGAACTTTCCCCAATTTTGGGGGGTAGCCGACATAAAAAAATGAAACAAAAAAGGGGACGTCTCCTCTCTATGTTCCTCCCAGCCTGAAAAGGGACTCAGCCGAGTTCGGCTGGTACTGCTAGGGTGGCACAGCCCACCCTCCCACATTATCCACCACAGATGAAGCTTCATAATGCGAAATATATAGTATTTGCAATACTACAGTACTCATTGGGAATAGTAGATAAATTGAAAAAGTTATGATCGATTGGAAGTAAAACTGAGAATCAGAGAATAGGAATATGAAACAATGATTGGTGTAAGCAAGGTCTATAGAATACATAATCTATAGACCTTGGGTGTAAGAATGTTAGTGGCTGATCCGTATAATTACTGAAAAGAAAAGTAACGGATGAAAGTAATCTGGTATAAGTGAGTACCAGAACAGGTAAAATAATGAGGTAGCAGTGTAAGCAAAAGATCTGCAATTGAATTGGAGTGTCTGAGGAAGAAATGATTATTAAGACAGCTCTTTTTAAGGCAGTGATGCGTTAATGCCGAATACAAGTGAACATAAGGTGAAACTGATGAGATGTTTCCTATGTATATGTAATCTAAGATGTGAAAGAGTGAGAAATGTGAAGATATGTAAAATAAGAGGTAAAAAAAAAAAAGGTCAGTAATACAACTAAATGGATTAGACTCATTATAAAGTTTTAAGACTATTTAGACAAGAAGAAATTTAGTACAATAATCTGGTAAAAAAAGGTGTATGATTCTTCAGTTTAGAAGGGCAACTGACGACTTCAATAATTACAGCAATATCTCTACACTTTTGAATCTTTCTCTAGATCGTAAAAGTTCATCTCAATGATTTTAATGAGTACACTGAATTTAGGCTTCTGCTTTCCCGGATAATAAATTCAAGAGGAAATAATTACATACCGACAATGCCCGTTAAAACTGGTTTTGTTGGTGTCTCTTATTTGGTTAACTATCATTTCTTAAGTGTAAAGAAGATAAGTAATTATATTCTCGTGTATCATATTACCTCCAAACTTCTTTGTGTCACTTACGAACAGAATGTTGACCGAATACCTAGTGATACCATTCTGGTCTTGCATTAAGTAGTTTACAGATCCCAGTTTTGTTTTTGTTCAGTAACTCCCGCCATTAGTGTAAAATGAAAAGGCTTTTAGCCATAAAAAAGATCAAAAGAGGAGCAGTAAGGGTTTTATACAGAGCATGGAGCTAAACGTCAGCTTAATAAAGACTTCTTATTCTGCCAGCAGTTACTGTGGTATACTAATTTTAAACATTTCTGTTGAAAATCTCTGTACAAATTGACTTAAAATGTGGATAAATCGTGTTACCTTCCATTAGGCTATACAACTCAGAGCCCCTGAAAATATAATGCCCAACTATGCAAGAACGCTATGTAATGTTTGCAAGGTTTTCTATATCCATAGATATAATGGTCTGTAGGTCATATGCTTTAGATTTTTTCCTACCTCGCACCTTTATTCAATCCGAATTTTGGTCTTTGTTACCGATATTAACACCATTACTGATTTATATTTCTTCGACAAAACTATTCGGCTTTCTATCTCCAAGAGACAACCAATCCCTTTTTTTTTCTCAAAAAATGATCATTATGATTTACCCCCTTGTGAGAGGATAAACTGCTTGGTAATCCTATATAAATTTGATTTTGATAAAGAATTTTTCTTATGGAATCTGATGCTTATGTATCTAAGAGTAGGGATGTGTCATTCATTAACCATATGAATACCTGATTGTTCAGCTTTATTCATTCATCATTCTAACCAGCTTTACACTACATTTACATACTCATAACTCTGTTTTCTGACTTTTTTAACTACGAGAATTCTATCATGTGAAAATTTCCTCTCAACTTATTCAACATACATGTATACACATAATGAAAAATAAGAGTGTACCAAATTAACCCACGTAGTAATCATGAAGCAGTAATGACATTAGCCATAACCTTTGCATTAACACTAACATAACATAATCAAAACAATTACAGCAGCTACCACCACAATAATACATCACAGAGCTTTTCATAACAACAGCTTCAAAAGCAAATGGAGATAAATAACAAATAATGGCGGGCAATGTGGCTACCATGACTATACAGGCAAGAAGACAGTTATGAAGACGTATGTTTAACGGCGTTCTTCTACATGGCGTAAAAAAAATGACAAAAAAGCCGGACAACGGACATCCCCCTAAAACCCACACACACACACACACACACTCCGTGGGGCGCGAAACCGTAAAAACCCGACTACCTAAAAAAAATGGCAGCAACCCCCAGGTTCGTATTTATCCATGCGCCCACCACCTAAATGAACGAAAATGGTTACAATGTCACAAAACCAACTGCATGCAGATGTTCAAATTCATAGACATTGTACCGTCGTCCTTGATTGGCACTTTGAAGGATTCAGACCAATGATGGGGAGGTAGCAAGGTAAGGAAGGGGAAGGGCTTTTGCCCGAGTAGGAAGCTGTTTTGTAATAGAGCAGCTGCGGGTGCACCTAAACTGGCGGGCGGACAAGGGCCCTTAGGGGATCTATATGCTAAACGACGTTAGGAATCTAGACCAGACGTGAGATGAAGCGTCATAAGATGAATCCCAAGGACGCAGACGAAGGGTCAGCTACGCAGAAAGTGCAAAACAAGAGTTAGTAAAGGGTGATTATTGAAGTATATAAACAAAACATAATAAACAAAATATGAATAGTAGGAGCTCAATAACAACCATGAACAAAAAAATTTCTAAATTGCAAGTATAAAATAGCAAATAAAAGAGCACATGTACCATATTGGTTAATTAGCTAACAGTAATAAAGTCACATAATCATAAAAAAACAAAAGTACGAAGCAATAAACAGGTGACACCACTAGAACACACAATAGGCCTCGGAGAATTTCTGATACGATGCCAAAGCAAGAGTAACAAACCAGATAGGAGTATAAAAACAATTAGATCAATCCTGGTGTTAACTTCCACTAAATAAATAACGGGACTGGTTGTATGTGAACATATAAAACAAGTTCTTTTGCTTGAGATCGCTGTTGGAGTAAATAAATGAAACTATACGAGCTAGTAATGTGTACATAAATATGTGGTACACATGTGTATATTCTAACCAATATCTATACATATTTGAAAAAAATATAATCATCATCATTATCTATTACTATGATAAGTAAATTAACAATCGTTTCCCTTTTTTTGTCTTGGAAATATAAAACAGCTATGAAAACTCCATCATCGTGTTGTTGTTGGAAGTCTCACTTATAATTAGGCAGAATAATGGTTCGAACCCAAGAAAAACAATAGCCTTGTGAAAAGCAATATTTTCAACAGAGTAGTAGTCATAAAAATCTTCCGCGTTCGATTCTTTAAAAGTTTCTCATCCAATACATTTTCTTAACTGACTTTGGGATCTTCAAAAAATATTTTTAAAAAATATAAAAACTATTTTCACTTCATTTGACTCCAAAACATTCCCATATTTTATAATATTATTACATTTAACACTCTGTAAGCCAACATAAAACGTTGTTCAATTCCCGGCATTATTAAAGAATAAGCATGAAAAGTATTGATTATACTGGCTATACATTAGTAATAACAATAACTATCAATGCAGTAATATCAACAGTAAAAAATATTAAAAGATTTTACAGCATGGTAATTGTGAAAAAAACACTGAAAATATTGAGCTTCAAATTGTTATGACGGAACTAGTCACCAGGTTATATGAGAAGGCATAATAAAATAATGACAGGGAACAAGAAAAAAAAAGGTAAGAACAGAGAAAGGTAAAACCATTCACTGTTTCTTTAACTACTTAACGACCCACGTTTTAACAATTCACACTGTACGAATAGATACACGATAAAAAATATGCAAAGTAAAAATAACTTTAGAAAATTAACTTCATAACGCCAGAAGTTTTGTATAGAGAATATTATATCTATTATCATGATTTCGTCTATAATAAAATGAAATAGTAAAATCAAACTAAAAAAACTAAAGAAATAAATCGACTCTAGGGTCATTATGTATGTAACATATTCATTCAATCTAACGTTAAAGAAAAATATGCTGTACATTACCCCTTATCTAATCGATATATATAAAGAGAGAGAGAGAGAGAGAGAGAGAGAGAGAGAGAGAGAGAGAGAGAGAGAGAGAGAGAGAGAGAGAGAGATCATGAATCCATAGGGAGATTTCCTTCCGTTTCTATGTACGGGATATGTACAGGTGATGCCCATGGCACTGGGACCATTGCTTAACAGCAGCTACAGTAGTTTTTCCTTGCCAAGGTGACGACGAAGATCAATGAACTTTATCGAGGTCAGCTCGTACCATAAGCCTTCAAGATTCTGTTCATTCGGCCACAGAAGCATGTAAGGAAAAATACTTAGCATTTATAGGGTATCTTTATTCATTCAAGTACCGAACTTAGTCAAATTACACAGATCAAGCGAAAACTGATGTTTGGATTTGGAAAGTTATAAATTTAGATGTAGAGCAAGAAGGGGGGGGGGGGTTAAAACGTGATTTGGAAAGTTATAAATTTAGATGTAGAGCATGAAGGGGGGGGGGGGTTAAATGGCTTTAACGGGAAAATATAAACCGCACATTAAGAATATAATACTACATGTACCAAAATGCACATTTAAGAAACTTCTGGCATCAGAAAATGCAATTATAAAACTGACGCCACTTAAGAAAATACCAAAACACATCCAATATATTGCCCCATGAAGTAATTCCCAAAATAGTCTTCATCTTAAAGCGTTATGTACAATTGCGTATGTCCCCAATACTGGTGTACAGTACATAAAAGCAAAAGCCACAGCCGAACGCCAAGGTGAAAATTACTTAAATTTCTTCCGTTTAATTCATAAAGGGTCCAATCAACCTTCTGAAGGGGACGGGCCCGTCTCATTCCTCGAGTCGCCGTCTGCTACTGGGTGTCCTTGAGAGGCCTAGACTGGAAGTCCTTCACAAATTCTCTCTCTCTCTCTCTCTCTCTCTCTCTCTCTCTCTCTCTCTCTCTCTCTCTCTCTTTTCCCAGGAAGTTGAAAGAATAAACTTCTTTTGATCATCTGGACTTTTCAAAGAAAAATATATTAATTCATAATAATAATAATAATACTAACAATATTAATTGCTGCATCAGCGCTTTCTACCGTTTTTCTGCGATAAATAGAAAAGGTTAAATATGAATGTTCCTGATGCAGCAGTTATATCTAGTAAAATCTGATCAAATGAGGATCTCATCCAGA
>NC_090761.1:31736502-31766502 GCF_036898095.1 Palaemon carinicauda
TTTTTTCAACATGCTACCTGAAGGAGCCCGACAAACGCCCGGAAGTTTGGCACAAAATTATAAGTCAGTCATATCTCTCTGTTTGAAGGACATACCAGACGATAACATTTTCATTTAAATAACACATGCAACTCTCTCTCTCTCTCTCTCTGTTTGAAGGACAGCCCAGACGATAAAATTTTCCTAAAGAACACATGCAACTCTCTCTCTCTCTCTCTCTCTCTCTCTCTCTCTCTCTCTCTCTCTCTCTGTGTTTGGAGGACGTACCAAAAAAATAAAATGTTCATCTAAATAACAATGCAACTCTCTCTCTCTCTCTGTGTTTGGAGGACGTACCAAAAAAACAAAATTTTCATTTAAATAACACATGCAACTCTCTCTCTCTCTCTCTCTCTCTCTCTCTCTCTCTCTCTCTCTCTCTCTCTCTCTCTCTCTCTCTCTCTCTCGTGCTGTAGTCATTTCCGATTCAGTCGTGACGTCAATAAAAAAAATTATAGATCTGTACGTCGAAAGTGAAAGTTAGTGGAGGAAGTAATAAAAGGAACTGAACGTTGTGTTCTTGGTACAAAGGGACACATTTCAACTGAGTAAATTCCTAACTTGAACAATGACTCATATTCAGAGAAAAAAGAGCAATGCTGATTTTATTCACTGCGTGATATTTGGACAATATTCATAAACGTATCATAACTAGAGAGAAATAAAAGATTAATGAAACGTCAGACATGCTAGATCGCTTATATATAGAAAACCTTTGGGTAACTTATTTATAATTAATAAAATGATAAAAATTTTTTATGTAAAATATGATGGCAAAATGTATGAGAAACTATATTTTTAAGGGTACGCTCGATTACACTGTTCTATCTTATTTCTCTTCCTCTTGTTTTGTTAAGTTTATATAGTTTATATAGGAGATATTTATTTTAATGTTGTTACTCTTCTTAAAATATTTTATTTTTCCTTTTTTCCTTTCCTCACTGGGCTATTTTCCCTGTTGAAGTCCCTGTGCTTATAGCATCCTGCTTTTCCAACTAGGGTTGTAGCTTAGCAAATAATAATAATAATAATAGTAATAATAATAATAATAATAAAAGTATATCAAACGGTGAAGAAATGCGCAATTACAGTAAAATAAAAACTTTTTTTACAAGATATAACAAGAAAGTAGACTTATCCTCCTCAAGGTTTCTAGCTTCTAGGAATCTAGATGCTGACAGGTCAACTGACGTCAAAATACTGTTAATTGCCACCTGCGATCAAGTTGTAGTTTTAGATTAATTACGTCAAAATACTGTTAATTGCCAACTGCGATCAAGTTGTGGCTTTAGATTAATTGAGCGTCTCATGCCCCTAGAGTAGCCGGAAATCAGGTCAAGTCATCACATCAAACCCTAATTACAGTGAAAGACAAGGGGAAATAGGTAGATGGGAAAGTGAAGGAGGGAGGGAGGAAGTGAGAGGAGGATGTGAGAGGAGGATTTTCCGATAGATGACGTCAACATTGACCTAAGTAGCACATGACGAGGAACTTCAGAGATAAATGGGAGAACTGACGTGGTTTAGTTTATTATTATTATTATTATTATTATTATTATTATTACGTGGTAAGCTACAACCCTAGTTGGAAAAGCAGGATGCTATAAGCCCAGGGGGTCCAACAGAGAATATAGCCCAGTAAGGAAAGGAATCAAGGAAAAATAAAATATTTCAGGAACAGCAACAACACCTAAACCAACATATCCTATATAAACTATAATAACATTAACAAAACAAGAGGAAGAGAAATGAGATAGAATAGTGTGCCCGAGTGTACCCTCAAGCAAGAGAACTCTGACCCAAGAGAGTGAAAGACCATGGCACAGAGGCTTATGTGTAGGATGAATATTGGGGAATTACGAGACTGGTTCTCCGTCTGTCTTGCAGTCGTCAAGCGTGGCCTGAAAAGTGTTGAAGAGGCAGCCTTCTCTTTGTTAGGCATTTCGACATCTACTGAATAGTTTAGAAGTGGTTACATTACCCGGGGTTAACGACCAGACTCTGAAAACCTTTTATCTCTCTCTCTCTCTCTCTCTCTCTCTCTCTCTCTCTCTCTCTCTCTCTCTCTCTCTCTTTATATATATATATATATATATATATATATATATATGTGTGTGTGTGTGTGTGTGTATGTGTGTGTGTTTGTTTGTGTGAGTTTCACCTCCATTTTAAGATAACAATTATAATTATAACGGTATCTTTATTTTTATTCGACTTTCAGTGGGAAACGAAAAACAAATTTCTACTGTAATTTAACCAATGGTCTCAACGGGGCAGGAGGGGGGGGGGGGTTACATATAATATTGACAGGTTAAGGACGACACGTTCATGGCACTTTTATGTGCATGTCTGGAATAAGTGAAGGATTTAGAACTCTCTCTCTCTCTCTCTCTCTCTCTCTCTCTCTCTCTCTCTCTCTCTCTCTTTCTCTCTCTCTCTCTCTCAACATGTGGATGGTTTGAATGATAAATCTAAGCTTCTTTTTCACCAGTACAATTTTTGAAACAGTTTAGGAAGAAAGTATTCCTAGCCCAGTAGTAAGCAGATTTATCAAAATGATTCATTCGTATGGTAAAACACTGGCAAAGAATACGGGGAAGGATATAAAGCGATACAATTCATTATAATGTGTCAACTTATCAAGAGAAAAAGCGAGTGTTTCACTATTCCTTATCAGTCCAATCATCAAAATCGAATAGTTTCAGAAGGCTAAAATGATCTAACTCTTTTGTTTATTTGTTTTTTTCTAGCCGTAATTGTTCAATTGATTAAGCACACTGTGTTGATCGTCCTTTTGGTCTTACTATTATATAAACAACCAATATCCAGTGATTGAAAAATACTGGCGAAGAAATCAATACTTAAATGATGATTCTTTGTTAATCCCTAAAATGAAAAACTAGCTTGATGGCAGTCTCAGGCATAAGTCGAAATCTCGAAATCATTATGGTTTGGAAAACACAAACTGCCACTTATAGCTGGATAAATTCATGTACACAATTAAGGGAAAATATACTTCGAAGGAAGAACTTTACTCTTCAACATGAAGGTATTGACTTACCGTATTAACAGGTTGAAGGGAAAAGAAGTAAGCTTGCTGCAACAATATAGTACGATAATCAGTTTGATATGAAATATATAACTAGCGCTAGTCAATTGAGTGCCATATCTTGAATGTCAGAGTCGGAATTACAATTTCAAAGCAAAATCAGCATTTAAATCTTGACAAAATAATTTTGCTGTTTCATAATACATGATAATTTTTTTTCAGACAAAGAAGTAGAGAAAAATACACCTATAATATCCTCTTTCCAATATTCGAGTTTTTTATATACTTTACAGGTGAATCCCCACCAAAACTAACAGAAGGAAAATCATATTTATTTTTTTCTTTATGATATAACTTTTGTTGAATGTCAAAGACAATATGAGGTATCCCAGAAGGATTCTGATTGATTTGATATATAAATGCTATTCAATGTTAGCTAATAATAATAATGGATTCAAAATATTATTACTACTACTACTACTACCACCACCAATAATAACAATAATGATGAGTGAGTCCACTGCATCACCTATAAAAACTGTCACGTGTAATTTAGTTTTTCCATTATACTTCTTTGCAGAAAAAACAAGTATTTTATACTAATTTAATCTCAAAACTAGAATGGAATATCTTCAATAAATAAAGAATAGAATTTGGAACAGATAAAAACGACTGAAAATTAAGATATGTTAGTTGCGTTAAACTGAAGTATTTGATAGAATTTATCAATTAAAACGAAATCAATCGTGTAATTTGCAATTTAAAAAATAAGTTAACATTTATCCTTGATTCTTTTTTTTTATTTCTTTCTTTAGAACAACAGAATTCAACTTCTCAATATTCGCTCGTTTCCGAGTACATCGAAAGCGTCATATAAAAACCAGATAAAACGCAATTTTGCCACAAGAGGACGCCAGGCTTCACCCCCCCCCCCCCCCCACCCCCCCAAAAAAAGTTAGAGAGACAGCTGATTAGGTAAGAATTCCTGCTTTCAATAAGCAGTTTATGACGGAATTTACTGAAACACTTACAGTAAATCTCACTAATGAAATTTTATAAATTTATATTTCTGTAAATATAAAATATATATATATATATATATATATATATATATATATATATATATATATATATATATATATATATATATATGCATAAACACACACACATATATATGTACATATATATATATACATATTTATATATATATATATATATTTATATATATATATATATATATATATATATATATATATATATATATATATATATATATATAAGGTCTGATGTGTACTGAACTTTATAGTTTACTAAAAAACAAAGAAAAAAAAAAAAAAAAAAAAAAACGTTTATTAGTGTGTACGACTACTCAAACGTAATGACAGTGAAGAGAACTGGCATTTGAAGCTTTATTTGCAACCTTGAAAACTCTATCCATCATTTAACAACAATACCTGAACAAGTAAGGAAATGAAATGTATATTAGCTGATTATTTTGACATTAATTTACGATTCTTTATCCTTAACAGCAAATGGGATTGAAATTCGTTCAATATTTACGTCCTACTAACTGAAATGTGACTGAAACATTTACTTCGTAAAATAAGACAGAACTTCTCAATACATTACTGGAAACTATGAATTATAAATATTATTTATGCCATATTAACATTTGATATACAGAACCAATGACGATTTCTAATATTAGACTTTACTTTGTTGAAAATATTTTGGCTTAGTTAAATTAAGGTAAAATTTTGTTCTCCTACAGTCCACTAATCCCTTTAATACATACACTGTCTTCACCTTAACTGTCATATTTCTTATCTTTTGAATATTTTCTCCAAGACCGATATAAGCTAGCATTAAAATGTGACAAGTCTTGCAATCTTCATTCATTTTTCACAGACAAATTAAATTCATTTTCAAGATACCTTTTTAATTCTTAATTTCGTTTTTGTGCATCTATGGTGGTATTCATCTACTTATTTCCCTATCATCTTAGGTTATTCTGAAAAGTTCGAGAAAATACTGAATCAAACTGACATAATTGTTTTATTTTTATTTCCTGTAACGGGTTGTATAATTATCGAAATCAAATAATAGTCCTTTTGACGTTTACCCTCATAGCGCAAAAGATACATTTTAATAGAGACAAGTAAATAAAATATCTACATTAATTTCTGACAGGAATTAATTATACACAACAAAAATACACGAATATTAAATCATTATAAAACAATTAATAATCACCAAGATTACTTAAAAGAATTACATACGAATGATAAACGTTTACTAGGAGAGAAAGAAGTAGTTGTTGGTATCAATACTGATAAATAATAACCTTTAGTAATCAGTTCATGGCACGAAATGTGCGTTTTATAAACAAATGAGTAACGTTAACATGACAACTCATACAATATAATAATAATAATAATAATAATAATAATAATAATAATAATAATAATAATAATGATGATGATGATGATGATGATGATAATGATAATGATAATGATAATGATAATGATAATAATAATAACAATAATAATAATAATAATAATAATAATAATAATAATAATAAATTTGATGTTGTATGTAACCTTGGAGTATACTTATTTAATAAAACCAAAATCATGGAATTGTTTAAATTTACCATGATTTAGCTTGAAAAACAATTATATATAACAG
This sequence comes from Palaemon carinicauda, assembly GCF_036898095.1. Taxonomy (NCBI): domain Eukaryota; kingdom Metazoa; phylum Arthropoda; class Malacostraca; order Decapoda; family Palaemonidae; genus Palaemon; species Palaemon carinicauda. The sequence continues at coordinate 31,742,279 of NC_090761.1, forward strand.
AAATTGAATAGTGAATTAATTCTATTTGACAACACTTTATGGAACAAATCTTATATAACTTACTAGAATTTCTATAAAAAAATATATCAACTAATAAAATTCTACTTAAACCAAAGCAGTAAATTCCAGAATTCAAGCTTACAATGCAGTGACGTCAATTAAAACCTTCACCAACTATGATTTCAAAAATTTTCGACGGAATCTCTCTCTCTCTCTCTCTCTCTCTCTCTCTCTCTCTCTCTCTCTCTCTCTTCCGACGCAAAAGCAATTCCCGGAAAGCGACGTATTCCTTAGAGATCTTAAGACGAGATTTGCAAAGCGCAAAAACTCGAAGCCGTGACCTACAGAATTCAACTTCAGGGTGTCGTGACGTCACAGGCTGTCTTGTGACGTCACGCGTCAGCTTGAAATCTGACCACCATCACGTCGCTTCTTCTATCGTGGAAAGGTTCAAGGTCAATCCGTTCCTTCCAAGAGACGAACATACGAGGAGACCTTTCTGTTGGATGGTATACATTTTAATTCTCTCATTTTCTCTAAGTTAATATAAACAACAATCGCTTAACAAGCATGTAATTATGTAAGAGGAGCCATACCAAAGCAATATCATATGATTATTTGAGACTGGCACTGAACTGTTCAAGTGTCTTTAAAATCTGCAATTGCTTTCTTTTTCATTCGAAGGAGTGTGTAACCTTAGAGTTTCTGATTCGTCATTTTGGACATTCGTCACAATAGTAATAAATTAGACAATATAAAAGCGGTCTTATTTAATCTAATAGTCTAACGTTATCGGCTGCGAGTATTTCCCATTAATCTTAAAAAGGATACTATAGTTGTGGTAATCGTAGTGAAACAAATCCTCAAATCTACAACATATTTTACATATCACTATGAACTAATTTTATTACAGAACAAGCCATTGCGTTCAAAAGAATCACAGCATGCTTTTAGATAATGAAGTGCTCATCTGTGAATAAGGAAGATATGAACTAATGAGAGGCAAGTAAAATATATCCAAGAAACAATCATAAAACTGTTATATTTTATTTGGGGGTTACATTAAATTCTAATATATATACTGTATAATTCTTTATTAAATATATTTTACTTGCCTCTCATTAGTTCATATTTTCTTATTCACAGATGAGTACTTCATTATCTAAAAGCATGCTGTGATTCTTTTGAACCCAATGGCTTGTTTTGTAATAAAATTAGTTTTTAAGCATATAAATTCAAGTATATATGGAGAAGATAGTGTATGCCCTTTAGTTTTATCAAGGAAACACGCCTACGACTGTAAATTTCATGGTACAAAGGCTATAGCACAGTACCATGTTTGAGAATATCAGTTATATGGTCGAGTTTGAGATAAATCGTGCACAGGAATAGCAACCAATAAAACCAAGTCAAATAATTTTAAAAAAATGAAAATGTAGGTAGGGAAACATTTAAAAAACACCACTATCGCAAGGAATTAGTTCTTTAATACTTGTGGAAACTATTAAAATGGACGTGGTCTTTATTCCAGCTTTAAAGGAAAATACTATCAAAAAAAGGAAGAAAAAAAAATAGCATGTACATTAATTGTAATGCAATTATTAAGAAAAAAAAATCATTTGTTTAGATTTACATCGATAACGTTCCTACTTATAGAATACGTGTTATCAAATCAAAACCTTACCAATAGGTAATAAACCCTGAAGAGAAATAAATCAGGTTTAAACAATAAAAAATAAGAAAAATAATGGGCGTTACCCGAAAAAAAAAACAGAATATCGTAAGGACGAAAAGATTAAAATAGGAGACAGGGTACCAATCAATAAATGAAAAACCATGATCCCTTCAAAACAAATCTACATCTATGAAACATATTCTAGGTGACCTAACACAAGGAACAAATTAATGTACATCTATGAAACATATCATTCTAGGTGACCTAACACGAGGAACAAATTAATGCACATCTATGAAACATATCATTCTAGGTGACCTAACACGAGGAACAAATTAATGCACATCTATGAAACATATCATTCTAGGTGACCTAACACGAGGAACAAATTAATGCACATCTATGAAACATATCATTCTAGGTGACCTAACACAAGGAACAAATTAATGCACATCTATGAAACATATCATTCTAGGTGACCTAACACAAGGAACAAATTAATGCACATCTATGAAACATATCATTCTAGGTGTCCTAACACAAGGAACAAATTAATGCACATCTATGAAACATATCATTCTAGGTGTCCTAACACAAGGAACAAATTAATGTACATCTATGAAACATATTCTAGGTGACCTAACACGAGGAACAAATTAATGTACATCTATGAAACATATCATTCTAGGTGACCTAACACGAGGAACAAATTAATGCACATCTATGAAACATATCATTCTAGGTGTCCTAACACAAGGAACAAATTAATGTACATCTATGAAACATATCATTCTAGGTGACCTAACACAAGGAACAAATTAATGCACATCTATGAAACATATCATTCTAGGTGTCCTAACACAAGGAACAAATTAATGTACATCTATGAAACATATCATTCTAGGTGACCTAACACAAGGAACAAATTAATGCACATCTATGAAACATATCATTCTAGGTGTCCTAACACGAGGAACAAATTAATGTACATCTATGAAACATATCATTCTAGGTGACCTAACACGAGGAACAAATTAATGTACATCTATGAAACATATTCTAGGTGACCTAACACAAGGAACAAATTAATGCACATCTATGAAACATATCATTCTAGGTGTCCTAACACAAGGAACAAATTAATGCACATCTATGAAACATATCATTCTAGGTGTCCTAACACAAGGAACAAATTAATGCACATCTATGAAACATATCATTCTAGGTGACCTAACACAAGGAACAAATTAATGCACATCTATGAAACATATCATTCTAGGTGACCTAACACAAGGAACAAATTAATGCACATCTATGAAACATATCATTCTAGGTGTCCTAACACAAGGAACAAATTAATGCACATCTATGAAACATATCATTCTAGGTGTCCTAACACAAGGAACAAATTAATGTACATCTATGAAACATATTCTAGGTGACCTAACACAAGGAACAAATTAATGTACATCTATGAAACATATCATTCTAGGTGACCTAACACGAGGAACAAATTAATGCACATCTATGAAACATATCATTCTAGGTGTCCTAACACAAGGAACAAATTAATGTACATCTATGAAACATATCATTCTAGGTGACCTAACACAAGGAACAAATTAATGCACATCTATGAAACATATCATTCTAGGTGTCCTAACACAAGGAACAAATTAATGTACATCTATGAAACATATCATTCTAGGTGACCTAACACAAGGAACAAATTAATGCACATCTATGAAACATATCATTCTAGGTGTCCTAACACGAGGAACAAATTAATGTACATCTATGAAACATATCATTCTAGGTGACCTAACACGAGGAACAAATTAATGTACATCTATGAAACATATTCTAGGTGACCTAACACAAGGAACAAATTAATGCACATCTATGAAACATATCATTCTAGGTGTCCTAACACAAGGAACAAATTAATGCACATCTATGAAACATATCATTCTAGGTGTCCTAACACAAGGAACAAATTAATGCACATCTATGAAACATATCATTCTAGGTGTCCTAACACAAGGAACAAATTAATGCACATCTATGAAACATATCATTCTAGGTGTCCTAACACAAGGAACAAATTAATGTACATCTATGAAACATATTCTAGGTGACCTAACACAAGGAACAAATTAATGTACATCTATGAAACATATCATTCTAGGTGACCTAACACGAGGAACAAATTAATGCACATCTATGAAACATATCATTCTAGGTGTCCTAACACAAGGAACAAATTAATGTACATCTATGAAACATATCATTCTAGGTGACCTAACACAAGGAACAAATTAATGCACATCTATGAAACATATCATTCTAGGTGTCCTAACACAAGGAACAAATTAATGTACATCTATGAAACATATCATTCTAGGTGACCTAACACAAGGAACAAATTAATGCACATCTATGAAACATATCATTCTAGGTGTCCTAACACGAGGAACAAATTAATGTACATCTATGAAACATATCATTCTAGGTGACCTAACACGAGGAACAAATTAATGTACATCTATGAAACATATTCTAGGTGACCTAACACAAGGAACAAATTAATGCACATCTATGAAACATATCATTCTAGGTGTCCTAACACAAGGAACAAATTAATGCACATCTATGAAACATATCATTCTAGGTGTCCTAACACAAGGAACAAATTAATGCACATCTATGAAACATATCATTCTAGGTGTCCTAACACAAGGAACAAATTAATGCACATCTATGAAACATATCATTCTAGGTGTCCTAACACAAGGAACAAATTAATGCACATCTATGAAACATATCATTCTAGGTGACCTAACACAAGGAACAAATTAATGCACATCTATGAAACATATCATTCTAGGTGTCCTAACACAAGGAACAAATTAATGCACATCTATGAAACATATCATTCTAGGTGACCTAACACAAGGAACAAATTAATGCACATCTATGAAACATATCATTCTAGGTGTCCTAACACAAGGAACAAATTAATGTACATCTATGAAACATATCATTCTAGGTGTCCTAACACAAGGAACAAATTAATGTACATCTATGAAACATATTCTAGGTGACCTAACACAAGGAACAAATTAATGTACATCTATGAAACATATCATTCTAGGTGACCTAACACGAGGAACAAATTAATGCACATCTATGAAACATATCATTCTAGGTGTCCTAACACAAGGAACAAATTAATGTACATCTATGAAACATATCATTCTAGGTGACCTAACACAAGGAAAAAATTAATGCACATCTATGAAACATATCATTCTAGGTGTCCTAACACAAGGAACAAATTAATGTACATCTATGAAACATGTCATTCTAGGTGACCTAACACAAGGAACAAATTAATGCACATCTATGAAACATATCATTCTAGGTGTCCTAACACAAGGAACAAATTAATGTACATCTATTTAACATATCATTCTAGGTGACCTAACACAAGGAGCAAATTAATGTACATCTATGAAACATATCATTCTAGGTGACCTAACACAAGGAACAAATTAATGTACATCTATGAAACATACTATTCTAAATGACCTAACACAAGGAATTAAACAAATCTACATCTATGAACCATACTATTCTAGGTGACCTAACATATAATATAGCACGTGAGAGAAAATAGACAACTCGAACAAGACCAATGAACTTGGGATCAACAAACAGGGAAGTGACAAAAAAAAGTACCAAAATAAACAAAACGTCAGACAATCTAGTCATTGTGATGTGTAACCCTTCACACAAAAGACAAATTTCACCTTTACAAAAAAAATTCAGCAACAACGAACTTTTGAAAAACATATTTACATGACAATGAAGTGTGTTTAGAAACCAAGAGAGGCAGCTTTGCAAGAATAGTGACACTAGACCTAGAAAGTTGCTTTTTTTCTGAGAAGTGGAAATTTAAAAGGTCAGTAAGGTATCATTACTAGATCTGAAGAGTAAACTTACGAAACAAGCGCCGTATGTAAAGATTCTATGCGATTATATCAATAAAAAAAAAAAAAACATTACTCGAACTAAGGCGCATAGAATCCATGGCAAGAGGTTCTAGGGAGAGATGACATTACGTGATATATATATATATATATATATATATATATATATATATATATATATATATATATATATATATATATATATGTATATATATATAAATATAAATATATATATATATATATATATATATATATATATATATATATATATATATATATATATATATACACAGTATATATGCAAACATTCTTTTAGGTATAGAAAGAAAGAGACATTTGTCCACATATTAAGAAATCTTGTCAAATACCCGTCGCTGAGAGAGAGAGAGAGAGAGAGAGAGAGAGAGAGAGAGAGAGAGAGAGAGAGAGAGAGAGAGAGAGAGAGAGAGAATTTTTACAGGTTCACAATAAACCTTTATGCCTAAAAATCATATACAAAAGATAAATAAGTAAGACAATGTAGACAGCCTTTCCCTTCACGAACTTCGTAGAGACAGCTTCTCATTTTACAGACTTATTTACCTTTAACTACAAAGCTGGATAAACAAACGCCACCTGTTGGTCCGCGTGACCCACCTGTGACCGAATTACGTGGGGGGGGAGGGGAGGGGAGGGGGGGGATCCAAAGTAGTAAACCCCAGAGAGAAGAAAATGGGGAGGAAATGTAGGGGAGATCGATGACACGCGAGGATATGAGGTGAGGGGTGGGGGGGGGGCCCGAGAAGTAATAGAAGTGGAAGAAGGGGTAGAGGGATTGGAGGGACAACGTTATCCGATACATCCTTCCTATGGAAGTAGGTCATCCCTACACTAATTCAACTTATCACTGATATACGGTTCCAATACCTTGTGGTTTTATAGGAGAGAGAGAGAGAGAGAGAGAGAGAGAGAGAGAGAGAGAGAGAGCGAGAGAGAGAGAGAGAGAGAGAGAGAGATTCTTTACTATTTCTGCCATCGAAGATTCTTTAGAAATATTTAATAATCGTGTAAGATTTGTGATACGCCACATGTATAACCTGGTTAAACGTACAATCACTCAATCCAATCAACTGAATGTCCCAACTCAAGAATTATAATAATTGTTACTACTAACTACTCTGCTCACACCGTGTTAAATAATTCATCATAGAATCTTTACCGCTTTGCCGCAGGCGAATGAGAGCTTATGGTGTGCAATCAACTTTTTCATCTCGACAGGATCCAAAAGTCTCAATAGTGCTACTTCAAAAGCAACAATTATCACATTGATGCCTTAGATACAAAAAACAAGGGAAGATGTATGGAAACCAGTGACTCACATATAGTACCCAGTATCGTTCAGCACTTGAATCCAGCAACACATCAACTGCTGTATTAATGTTACAAAGGTCGATCAGATTTGAGAAAGGCAATTATACTTTACTCTTCAGAGAAGTATGTAAATAACAATGTTTACTTATCTAACCCTGATGAATGTCATCAGTTGATGGCTGAAACAGCTGTCACCAAAGGAGATTAAATGAAATATAAAAACAATTTTCATTTTTTTACAGAAACTTGAGCTTGAGGAGAAAAGGATAAGATGTATAAAAGATTGCCAAGATACATTGCAAAATAATGTGTTGCATCCCCATTTAATGAAAATTGAAACTGGCAAAGGCTATGCCAAAATTGTGTATATGCATGGCAAATACAGCTCTTTCCTTTGACTTTGTAATTTCTCGAAGTTAAACGCTTTTCTTTGCTCAAACCGTAAATGCTCTTCCTTTGTTAGTTCTCATGGCATGTTTTACTCTAAATCAAAATCCTACAATAAAAATTCCCTAGTATACTAAGAAAAGTTATGCCCCTAAAATTCTTGTAGTGTCCTTCATATCCCTTACATTTATATCCTTCATATCCCTTACTTTTATACAGTGGAATAATTTTTCTATCAAACAATCCTTTGAAACCTGTACTTCATGTACATGCCTTAAGAATCTAGGTCACCCAGGAGACTCTACCATCACAATAATTCAGCATTTCAATTTAAATCCCATCAACAGTTTTTTTTTTAATGTCTTTATCAACTTCCTCAGACCTTTAACAGTCACTCCTACATGCACCCTTACACAGAAGCTCATAAGTTTTACATCATCAGCTCAGCCTTTCTTCAATTCCAATATACCTTCAAAAATGCTCACAACAAAAACATAGGAATGTAGCCTCGTCAGACAGTCTTTTATTTTGAGATTCATCATTTTAATAAAAATATCTCCCTCCATTCATCCAGTACATCTATATAAAATTACTTTTCATTATCCGTAAAATTCTCATCCATCGATTCCTTTCTGCCTGTTATTGGCCATCTTTTACCCCAATTTATCCCTTAATACAATGTCCGTGCTCTTGTATAGCAATCATGCAACTGCTCCGGAGCTCAAATGAAACTTTTTTTCATCAGTAAACCTTTTATTTCCTCATCACCATTAGTGAGGCAATGTGGATTTTAAGAATGTATGACATAGGTGAAAGGTTATGAAGAAGGTTAAGGTTATTAAAAAGTCTGTAGGGTATAAGCAATGTATTTGCTTGAGTATGGAGTTAGGGGGGGGTGGCTGGCTTTGTATAAGAGTGGGTCTAAACAAGGAAGTTATATGTGTCCATGGCTGATCAACATTTTCACGGATGGAATGATGCAAAAAAAAAAAAAAAAAAAAATGTAGGCGTTGCCACAAAGTTCCTGGATGAGAAAACAAGTTGTAAATGTATTGAGGAATGGATGAGACATTGTTGATATGGGGCAGCGAAAAGAAATAGTAGAAGCAGGTAAATGAATTTGCAAGACAATTTAGTTGAAAGGAAATATGAACAGGAAGGTGAAGGTGATATTAACTTAAATTTTAAAAGAAAAGTAATGTGGATTTTTTAAACCCAGAAAGATGTAGTAACAAATGTTAATATCAATGTTGAAAGAATGGAAGTAGTTAATTCATAGCAGTATCAGGGTGTAAATATTAAAGATGGTGGTAAGACGATAAAAGAGGTGAGTGAAAGAATACGTAGAGCAAGAAAGCTATTTGGATATGTCCAAACGATTGGTAGAAAAACTTGAATAGTCTGTGGGAGCCTAGGTGGAAAATTATGGAAGAATTGCTGAACCAACTCTATTTCTTAATGAAAGTGAGGTTTGGATGCCAAATGTGAATAAAAGAGAAAATGTTAAGGCTGTTGGGATGAAATGCTTGTGTAGCACATGTAGTAAAATAACAGAATGGGAGATTGTGGTTTACGTGTGTACCTCTTGTGGTACTTCCTCCCACAAGGACATAACTACTCCCTCTCTCCATTCACGGGGGACGGGGAGACACCTAGTAGAGTAGTCATACGTTTGGCAATGCCACTCAGAGTGACAGGAAAGAAGAAATATATATACTGTATATATATGTATATATATATATATATATATATATATATATATATATATATTTATATATATATATACATATATATATAGATATATATAGATATATATAGATATATATATATATATATATATATATATATATATATATATATATATATATATATATATGAATGCTGACCCTTCTCTTACATCACACACTACGTTGAAAGTAGTCATAAACCGAAAAATATTATTGGGAAGTACCACAAATTTCGCTCCTGTCAAAAATTCACAAAAACTTTCTCCAAAAGAAAAGGACAATTTGGTCACGTCTCGACGACTGATTCCACTCCATACTTTCTTCGGGGACAGATGATCATTGCAGAAGTTGAGAAACATTATAAATGAATTTTTGAGATAGCAGAGAATTTTTTTTTTATTCAAAACTGCACACTAAGGATCATTATTACAAAGGACAAACCCGTTCAGGGTCGACTATTTCGGGGCAGGGTCACAAAAGCGGGCTCAGTCTTCCATTGGGTGTAAAACGTCACAAAAAGCATATGTAGAAACAAACGCTGCTTTCAAGAAAAACTGCATCTCCAAAATATCGCTCGAGGAGGAGGAGGAGAAGAAGAAGAGGAAGAAGGAGGAGGAGGAGGAGAAGAAGAAGAAAAGCAGAAGGAGGAGGAGGAGGAGGAGGAGGAGGAGGAGGAGGAAATAGAAGAATAAAATAGGAACAATACCAATAACCACAAGACAAATCCCTCAGCCGTTAACCTCCCCAAGCCTGTTAAAAGTTCTTATCGGTTGGATGCATTCAGGGAGAAACTTTTCCGTTCCTGGCAAATTCTTTGGTGAAAAGAAAAGGTAAATGCATCAAGGGCTGTGCTATTCGAAGTGCATTACGGTCATTACAACCGTTTCATCTGAAAGCATTTGACTTCAAATGTATCAAAACCTTTTTTTTCCCACAAAGATTTTTTTTTTTTCCCTGGGGGGAAAAACCATTATTGTAGTCACTGCTACGTTTAACAAATTCTAGATAAAAAGTTAACATTTGTCGAAAATTGAGTTAAAATCTAAATCTAATATATATATATATATATATATATATATATATATATATATATATATATATATATATATATATATATATATATCCAAATGTTTTAGAATCACCTCATCCCTAATAATATATGCAGATATCTAGATAAGCAGAATAAACAGATTAAGAAAATCTTCCATTCTTAAAGGTAAGCCAATGAATACCATAATGAAAATAATGCAAATCCAAATAATCCATTACCTTGAGATAAAAGCATCCGTTTAAAAGAAAAATATCATCCACACATTCTAAAGACAATAACTTCCTTAAAATTTCAAAGGCAAAAGAGGTGTGCATTACTCATTGCACGCTCAAAGTGAAATCATATCTATAATATAGAAAGGTACCAGTAAAACCTTTGGTAAAATTGAAGACCAGATCTCTACAAATAAAAAAAAAAAGATAAAAAAAAGGGCCCTTAACGGAACGATAATAAAACACGCAGATAATCAAACAAACAAAAAGGGTATTATAGTTCTTACACAGTTATGTACAGTTGGACACATGCATTCCTGGAAGACCGCGCTATGAGGAACTGCACCCTGTCACACCCTTACTGCGCAGCAAGTAACAAGAGTAGGTAGAGATAGCAGAGGGGGAGGGCGGATCTAAACGCAAGAATTCGCCGTGTAAAATTGGCACTTAATCAGAGTGAGGTGTGCCAGGAATGCGTGTGTCCAACTGTATCCTACCTTTTTAATATTTCCTATTCTTCCAGGTTCAAGAGAGACAAGGCCAAAAAAGTGCCGTTTCACCAACCACTTCATAAAGAAGTATAAAATCATAAAGTACAAGGTGGAAATCCAATTTCAGTAAGGTTTGAAAAAAAAAATTCTGAGGGTAATGATGAAGACAGATCACTGAACAATATAAAAAGGTTTTTTTCTAAATAACAGTAAGTACATTATCTCTACTGAAACAAGAAACTGGAGTCAAAATCACATAATTCAAGCTTCAGAAATAGTAAAGTAATTGTTCACTGCAAACTCTAGATATTTTCCATTCAAGATATCTGTAAGTTCTACCTTCATTCCTCAATAGAAATTACTCCCAAAACTCTTGATTCCCTTTTTACTTATATCCTCACTTTTTTCAAAGCCGGAAGGTCCAAGTGTTCTAAATACCATGACACGACTTACTTCAGAGATAAGAGTAAGGTAAATGGAGTCATTTCCAAGTCTTTCCTCTTCATTACAGAGAGAGAGAGAGAGAGAGAGAGAGAGAGAGAGAGAGAGAGAGAGAGAGAGAGAGAGAGAGAGAGAGAGATTTAATAGCTTGTTTATATCTTTGAGTCTTCCCGAAATCAAAGGAAATACCGACTGTGACAACTGTTATTAACCTGGTTAAGCAAAGAAGCAGAACCTTGAATAATAATCAAACGCCTTTAAGGCGATTGGCGGCCCAAAAAGATCTATATCGTCGGCCATAAGAACCGTAATAAAAGAGTCATTCAATCAACTTTACGGTTCTTAGAATACACAAAGGAATACTTTTACTCAGTACCTTTAGGAGAGGAAAAAAGAACGCTCGTGTTAACGGGAGGACTATAAAAACACAGCCTGGACCTAGATAATGATAAAATTCTTGTATTTATTAATCTCAGAAGAAAAACAATTTCTATTTACATTGACTGTAGTTGAAAGTAAACTAATACAGTAAAATATTCACACAAAGAACATGAATATTTTCTCACTAAATCTGGTGGTAATAAAAATATGTCCATAAATTTAGCTACGAGAATTAGTACTGGTGGCATTTACAAGATCTGATAGCGTGGTAATGATAAATAATGATATGCATATATGTTTATTCCACCTAAAACATAATAAATTGGATTGTATTATCCTAGAATACCATCAATAACAATAATCTTACCTTTTAATGATAATGAGGATCAAATAAACCAATATTTTTTTTAATCAGCAACCCTATTTATCATCGCTAATAATAAGAAATGTCATGAGTAATTAATTCAAAATATCCAAAACTTAAGCCATTTTCATATACATCCAAGATTAATCATTCAGTTTAAAAATTACCCCTCAAACACTAACAAAATTATCTATATATAAAAAACAAAAACAATGACAGGCATCCAGCAATAAAGGAAAAATAAGCCTCATCCATTTTACTATATCATTTCATACTACGTTTTACAACCATTTCCTTCTACCATCAATATCATTAATCTTCCTTTCATATATCAAGAGAACTGTTTCCTTTCATGCCAGTAACGCATTTCACTCGAAATCAAAATTATAGTTTTTCTTTTGATTAATCAATATTACTTGGGTTTTAAACTCTCATAAGAGTGATATTCGTCGAAATTCTAAATGACTCATTCGTATTTAAACCGCAAATTACAGTACATATTAACTTTTAATTAATTACTCAGCAATGGGTGAAGACCCAGCAATTAAAGTAATCATACGTTCAAGTAAATAATAACGTATTTATGTATATTAACGTGCATCTGCTCTAATGACTAATTCTTCCCTTAAATGTACATTAGTGTGAGTGTAAATATATACATAAGTATCTATCTATCTATCTATCTATATATATACATTATATATATATATATATATATATATATATATATATATATACATAATATATATATAACATATATGTATGTGTGTATGTGTGTGTGCGCGTGCGCGCGCGCTCTACTAGTGGACTAGTAACGGGTAATGATATATATATATATATATATATATATATATATATATATATATATATATATATATATATATATATAGAACACTAACAAGCAAACTCAGTTCGAAAAAAATAAACCACGTCAGACCAACACAAATCGTACAATAAGAAAAAAAGGGAAAATATGAAAAAAAAAAAAAAGACCTCCAAAGCCAACCCAATAAGAAAGTGGGGTTAGGTCAACGTTTGTCCTCACATGGCAGTCCATGTGACAGCTACCCAATAACAAACACCCCCCCCCCCCACCCCACCAGCCCCGCCTATATAACATTATTCATAGGCAAGGCGACTGAAACCCCCCACACCAACCCCTCTCTTTTAATCTCCCCCCAGCCCACTACCGGTAACCATGTAGTCCCGCCATATCTACAACCTAGATAAGAGAGAGAGAGAGAGAGAGAGAGAGAGAGAGAGAGAGAGAGAGAGAGAGAGAGAGAGAGAGCATTTACCCTAAACTTGTGTTTGATATGGCAGATCTTATATCTTATGTGGGTCAAATCAACATTTATCATTCTGTGTACTATACAATATTTTCATACCATGCTTAATCAACTTGGTTACCTTTTATTACTCTATATATATTTAATCTGTTCAATGAGCAAATATATATTTTTTAATTTTTGAAAGAGTATTGCTTTCAGTAAAAAAGTCAACTTATTTTTTTTTTTTGGTAACATTAAATCCTGCCTTATTTCAAAGCAAATTTCTCATTCACTATTCGATTCACTTCCTCATCCTCTTTTCTCTGACCTATTTGCAATGTTATCCTTTTCACTATTTTTTTTTTCAAACACCCTTTACATTCATTCCTCTTGAATTTTTGCTTGTTCTCATTTTTTTTCGCCTCTCTTTACACTCTGACCTACATTCCATTTTTGTCTTACCTCCTTTCGTACCTGGAAAGTCTTTGTTTTTTTTTCATTATTTTAACCCCTCTTAAAAACCTATTAGAATTTTTCAACACAAATATTTTCAAAGACCTTCCTCCCTGAATTTGACATACTTTCCTAACACATTTTTTATCACTTTATCAACCGGTAAAAATGTTTCATCTCTCTACATCCTGCTTTTAATACTTATTTCCTTTTTCATACAGCCAAATACCCTTGCTCATTCTACTTTTCGACGTCATTGCGTTATTCTATTTCCTTTTTTCAATATTACATAATTTCCTCCTAAGCATTCGTATCCAATTGTCTTCGATTTTGCTTTTCCTTATTTTTCAGTTTTATTCCTCTTTTTAATACAATATTTCCCAATTTTCCTAAACAACACTTGCTACCCTTCTGTCTTTCTCAGACCGACAATGAAAAGCCCAATCTATAATACTTTTTTTCCTCTTTTAAATACCAAATGTGCCAATTTTCCTTGCTAACACTTACTACCCTTCTGTCTTTCACAGACCGACAATGAAAAGCTCAATCTATAATACTTGCGAAAAAGACAACTGAAAGATAGAAGTATAGCAAGTTCAGACGTATACTTGTAGAACCATAAAATGTGAAAACATACTTGCGTAAAACAATAACTAAAAAGCTTATTTTTCAAATTAAAAGAAAATACAAAACAGGATTATATACCATAACAAAGTAAAACCAAAAATGAAATAATAATAAACATAAATTTCCAAGGGCCATTTTCATGTAAGTTAGTAACCAACGGAATGCTAAAGAGCCAGTTATGAAAATTTTATGATATTAATATACAATGACATGATGGACGGAAAAATGCCTGTTTATATATATATATATATATACATACACACACACACACACACACATATATATATATATATATATATATATTATATATATATATATCTATATATACATATATATACACACATATATATACATACATAAACACACACACACACACACACACACACATATATATATATATATATATATATATATATATATATATATATATATAAGCAATTTCTCAGGTTAAGGCTGTCATACCAGAATTGCAAAGTCATTAAGGGTAATGGTGTTGACCACACGTTATGCTGACCACAAGTCCACAGCAGATGCTGTTACCAATTCACAGTTAGGAGGACTCGTGAGCGATAGTCCTAGATCGAACTTGATCCCGGAAATTGTCAGCCGAGTATGGTACATCTCATCTACCAAGGTCACTGACCCATTCTGGCAGACAGGGGTAGTGGGGTAGTTTCAATGTTAAGTATCAGACTTGAACAGGGCTTAACTAGACCATGCAATGGAAGACGTCAGCAATATCACTTAGTTACTACGAATCAATCAATCTCTCTCTCTCTCTCTCTCTCTCTCTCTCTCTCTCTCTCTCTCTCTCTCATCCATATAAGCATACAAATATAAAACTCTCTCTCTCTCTCTCTCTCTCTCTCTCTCTCTCTCTCTCTCTCTCTCTCTCTCTCTCTCTCTCATATATGTATACAAATATAAAAAAAAGAATTTGACCTATAAGAATGAATTGTTTAATATCGACCCTGAATGTTAACTTTTGCGGGAAAAGAACGAAGAAATGACTTGAAGCGTCAATAAAGCAAATTTTAGAATTAACCAAACATCGACTAGTCAACTCTAGCACATGGTACTATCATTTCAGTTAAGCAAAACTGAAAAAAGCACACCATTGTTCAAGTGCCATAGCTGACGAACAAATCTTGACATCAATTCAATTACTTATCAAATTTCTCATTCATAAATTTAGAACACGTCATACCTAATGACTTGTTTCACATACATGGGTTATTATCAAGAAATTGCCAAACAACACCTGGTAAGAGGATATTCTAGTGTCAAATCATTCCATAAAAAATGAAAAAAGAAATTAAAAGATACATTTTAATTCAGTATCATAAGAAATACAAGTTTATTCAAATGCAATAATCTAGCATAATACCAAAAACATACTTGGGAAGAAAACTTGAGCGTTTCAATCCAGATGTTCATAAAACAGCAAAAGCATAAAAGTAAACATCTTTCGAAGATAATTAAATCTTTCTAAATAAATTTTGAAGGTGAAGCAATCAGTGCCTACCAGAATCTGTTCAACTGTACGTACATCATAATATTTACATGTTCTATCAACGATATAAAATAATATTGGAAGATGCAAAATCATTCAGAAATCACATGACAATGATCAATATTAACAGACTGACATGAGTCTTTTTATTATTATATATGAATTATCTGTTTAAATGTTAATGTTTTTTAAAACATTTTATTTTAATTTTTCATTACTTCTTCTATCGTTTATTTATTTCCCTGTTTCCATTCCTCACTAGGATATTTTTTCCTTTTTGGAGCCCCTGGGCTTATAGCATCTGGCTTTTCAAACTAGGGTTGCAGCTTGGCTAATAATAATAATAATAATAATAATAATAATAATAATAATAACGATACTGTTATTCTTTTCTTCAACAAAACTTAGATAATTTAAAAACATTATCCCACAAATTTATAAATTATAAAAACAAAAGTTTCCCAGATGTAGAACTCCAACGTCAATAGAAAGAATAAAATCAAGTGACCCGAGATTGTCCGGGGTCACATACATCTACTGTTCAAACCCAAATGAGCATTTCCTTTTACCAGCAAAGTATTGCCATCGATATTCGACACTCTGCAACATTACTGCTAACAAGGACTGCGTCATTAGAAGATTTACAGCAAGTCCTATGTTCCGAAACGAAGTGGATGGTCTCTCTCTCTCTCTCTCTCTCTCTCTCTCTCTCTCTCTCTCTCTCTCTCTCTCTCTCTCTCTGTGCCATTAGAGACTACTATGAAAAGTAACAGAAGAGGAAAGAAATAAAAACTAAACTGCTGGATGGCTGTTGGTCGTGGTGCGAAAATTAACAACAATGGAATTAGTTGTTATGAATTAAGCCTCCAAATTAGAACGCACCACAATTAGTTTCATTAGAGCCACTAAGAAATTACAAGCAAAGATCAAATACAAATTTGGTTCACAGGAACCTCTAAAAATTATTAGATAAAAAGATCTGCATGAAAATAATACAAAACCTCAGAACAAAATTTAAACCATACAACATAATCCAACATTAATGAACTACAGACAAAATCTTTGATCATACGTTCAGTTGGTTGAAAAACACGGAAAACATATCGAAATATTAACAGAGAAGGATTAGTCGAAGAAAATTAAGATGGAAAAACTAAAATGGAGAAAACAAGGAAAAGTAAAAAGGCTTATGCATAGGAAGGAAGATGAAAATTACTTAGAAACAATGAATAAAAATGTATATCCCAAAACTGTGATTACGATGAGAAAACTACAGAAATAATAATTTAGTTCACAGGATCATAGTCATAGCTGACTGATACCTGATGCAAGAGTTTCATTATTTAGAGCGAGAGAGAGCGAGAGGAGAGAGAGAGAGAGAGAGAGAGAGAGAGAGAGAGAGAGAGAGAGCCTCACGCAAGAAACCAACCAAGGAATATGAAAATTAGAATAAATGCAGTTTTTTTTTTATTTATTTACAAATCTTTCATCTTTTAGTATGATTTATTTTTCTTACCAACAATTCTATTTATTTTGCAGCTATGAAAGGGCTGGAGATAACAAGACAACATGGAACTGGATGAATGCCGCGATAAATGTATATGTGATTACGTTCCCAATCTTTAAATTAGAAAAAACAAATAGGAACAGTCATTATTCGCCTTGTAAGATTTTATAACGGGGAAAAAAAACTGTCCAACATAGTAATGTATAAATTCTGCATGTCAATTTATAAAAAAAAAAAAAAAATCATTATTTCTATAGTAAATCTAACACAAGCAAGATCGCCAAACACTTTGATTACCTCCGCCAACGAAGTTGGAGATGAGGTTATGCTTTCGCAGTTGTTTGTCTGTTTGTTTGTTTGGTTGTTTGTATATGAACAACTTCCTGGCCGCAATTTTACTCATAGATTAGTGATATTTTCAGGGCTTAATTTCTATGTTGAGACGTGGAGGTGATTCAATTTTGAAAATCTAAGATCAAAGGTCAAGGACAACGTCGAGCAAAAGGTCGTTTGTGTGTGAACAACATCCTAGCCACAATTTTACTCAGAGTAATGATACTTTCATGATGTTGAGACGTGGAAGAGATTTACTTTTGAAAGTCCTAGGTCAAAGGTCAAGGTTGAGCAAATGGTCAAGAAAAATAAGCTGCCGTGGCGGAGGTCTGTGCTCTAGTGAGTACCCCTCTAGTTTAATGTATTCTGATGTCCAAAAATTTACCATTTATCCTTTAACCTTTACTCGAAAATGACAATGCATTTTTGTTTCCTTTTAAAGCTATACAACATTTTTACGTTTGACGTATCCTCACTTATTGTGGGGAAGACAGTGTTACTTCATCTTCTCTCTAGTACAACTGAATAGAGAATAGATCGATAATTTGCATTTGTAATAGGCATAGCCTATTATCCGTAATCTTTTTCTTAATTAACAAAAATCTGTTAGCAAGAATTCTATATCATTCGTACATAATTCATCCTAACTTTATCCTAGAGTCAACCCAGTTACCTTACATATGTTACTGACGAAGGCATCACCAAAACCAATTCGATATCATCAAGGCCTGCGAACAACAATGGAGAATTCTGTAACATAACATAACTCTCCCATGTCCAAGGTATTAAAAATGTGACCAAGATTAAAAAAAAAAAAAAAAAAAAAAAAAGCTGATGGGCCACTTGCGTTTTAAAAACCATAAAGACCGCTTAAATTTGTGTACTTTAAAATACACCAGCGAAAAGGTACGGCGGTTACAAAGTACCTTGTAGAGGTTGCGATAAGGTTCATGTGGGGCAAATTGAATGTTGCCAATTGCAAAGATCAGCATAACACATATTTGGCAATAAAGCACAGCTTAGAGAAATTGGAAGTCTCGTCCACCTAACTCATGGGCATCTTACTAACTGAAAAGTGGTTCTGCAAGCAAGAGGAAAATTCAGGAATTAGTCATAAAAATCAACTTGTTAAAAAGGTATTGGAAGGCAGATTTCATTGACCAAACTTCCCTATAAATCGCTCATCAAAATTATAATACATCCTGATTCAGTCATATAACTATAAAAGAAAAAAAAATCATAAGCAAATCTGTCTTCAACCTCCTCCAATATTCTATTTACCAACCGATATATATATATACATATATATATATATTTATATATATATATATATATATGTGTGTGTATACATATATATATATATATATATATATATATATATATATATATATATATATATATATCGGTAGGTATTCTATTAACCTACCGATATATATATATATATATATATAATATATATATATATATATATATATATATATATATATATTAATATATATATATATATATATGTATACATATATATATATATATGTATACATATATATATGTGTATACATACATATATATATACACACACACACATATATATATATATATATATATATATATATATATGTATACATATATATGTGTGCATACATACATATATATATACACACACACACACACACACATATATATATATATATATATATCATATATATATAATTTAGTTATTTATTTCCTCCTACGTCCTTATTACCAATTGGAGCAGGTGGCACCATTAGGAAGCAACCTTTCAGTTTCTTAACAAGTCTCCGGTGGTGAGGATTGTCTATGCCAGAACCCAGAGAAATAAAAAGTAAATGTAACTTGCAAAATTACAGTATACAACAAAAAGAGTCGTGATTGAATTGTGGAATGGTTGATGTTTAACGTGATAGCACTAATTATATGCAATGATAAAACTTTGAAAGTGTTAGCAAGAGGAAAAAGTTGAGAAGAAATATAAGCAAGAGCACGGTTAAGAGGGAAATGTAAATTAATGAATGTACGCATGTATATATCTAAGCGTTTCCACCAGAGTTTCACAAAACTTCTCAATCTAATTACAGCTCCCCAATCTTGTTTATCGAACTTAAACTTTAACATAATTAATGTGGGGAGAGAGAGAGAGAGAGAGAGAGAGAGAGAGAGAGAGAGAGAGAGAGAGAGAGAGAGAGAGAGAGAGAGAGAGAGAAAATTAAAATTTGTAATTTTAAATAAGGATTTGGTACTAGCATCAAATACCCTTATGAAGATATAGAATGATTAATATGGTTTGATTAGATTTGATAAAAAAGAAAAATTATAAAATAAACCGGTCAATAGGACGCATTTAGTCTTAAACACTCTTGTAAGGATTTGTAACAAAGACGCCTCTTTCATAGTCATATCTAGACATCCCATTCAAATACACTATTGAAAATATTTTCAAATTCTGCTTTAAGAGGTTTTGCAGATAAAGTTTTACTTCAACTTAACTGATTATCATGTATATAAATTTCGCAGTCTTTTATATTTTCATGACAACTGACATATGTCAGTCAGGTCTCCCTTTTTTTTTTTTTGCCCTTTTCCCCAACACTCCTAACTCCCATTCATCAGGTTTTGCCTCTTCATGCCACATTCTACAAAATAATCATGTAACGTATCCTGGGGGTCATTTCATTTTCAGCCAGTATCATCTCAGCAGTTACACCTCTGTAACCAGGGGCTTTCCATCTACCGAGTTTTTTAATGATAGCTTCGACTTCAAACATACTGAATTTATTCATGGGGACATCAAGGTATTCATCAGCTTCAGGTATATCAATCAAATTATTCCCTTCATATCTCTTATTCATGACCTCACTTAGGTGTTCCATCCAATGTTGTCTTTCTTCATTCTCTGTTGTTATAACTGGTCCTTCTCTCTTTTTGTTGGGTTTATGCTTCTTTTCTCCCCCCCCCCCCCCGTGGAAATTTCATTAATAATTCTATGAGCAATTCTGACACCACTGACTCTCCTTGAATTCATACCTTTGTCAGCCTCATCTGTTTTCCCGTCTAAATATTCTCTCCAATTATTCCTGGCTTTTCTTTTGACCTTTCTATCAGTACTAGAATACTTAATAGGCTCTAACTTGTAATTTGCATTGCTTTTTCGAAAAAATTTCAACAATCAGTTTCTGTTTTTACCACCTTTTAAAGTATCCCACATATTATTTTATATCCATGGCTTTCTTCTTGTAACTACATGTCCTAAAAATTCACTACCAACTGATTGATATATGTTTTTAATTTCACACCATTCTTCATTAATTATCTGATCTTCGTCTCTTGAAGTCTTTAAGATTGCAAAACGATTCCTACATTCAATTTCAAATGTTTCTCTCTGATCATCTTCTAGAAAGTTAATTGTATCAAACCTAGGTATTCTATCTACATTTCTCCTGGGTGCTTTCAGTTTTAATTTCAGTGTAGCAATGAGGAGCTGATGATCATTGCCACTATCTGCACCTCTATAGCATCTTACATTTCTCAGAGTCCAACTTGTCTTTTTATTAATTGTTATGTGTTCTATTTGATATTTGTAATTGCCACATGGTGAAGTCCATGTATATTTGAGGATATCCTTGTGCTGGAAATGAGTACCTCCAATAACTAGATTGTTTGATGTACAGAAACTTATAAAATATGCTCCATTCTCATTTGGAATTCGTCAAGATCCTCAACGCCTATCACATTCTCTAAACCTTGATTATTCCTTCCAACTTTAGCAATGACGTCACCAGTCGTAATTTTCATATTGCTTTCTGGGATCTCATCTATTACTGTCTGCAGTTCTTCAAAGTGTTCATCTTTTCTTTCTTCAAGGGAATCATTTGTTGGTGTATAAAAACTATGATACTCATATTACACTGATTTGATTTAAACTTTGTAATTAACAGTCTACTATTTATAGCTCTCCACTCCGTAAATGGCTTTTCTGCTCTTGGTGTCACCATCATTCCTACCCCTTCTCTTCCATCTCCGTCTGTTCTTCCTGAATAAATGAATATATTTATATATATATATACACACACACACACACACACATATATATATATATATATATATATATACACACATATATATAAATGTATATATATATATATATATATATATATATATATATATATACACACACACATACACATACACACACTCACACACACATATATATATATATATATATATATATATATATATATATATATATATATATATAGACACACATTATATATATATGTATATATATATATTTCCTTGGTGTAAGGCTTCCTTACCAATCCCCTTAAACGTGTTACACTTAGGGCCAAATTACCCAAACTATATTTGATAAATTCACTCTCCACTTGCTGTAACTTTCCAATTACCACATCTCAATTTTTCATTAGTTTCACTGGTATATTTTCAATGACTTTAATACCAGCTGCTGTTCTCTTATGCTCAAGGCTAAAGATTTAAGAAATGGGTTTCATGGGTTATATAACGTTGCGTAATAATTAATCAATAATTATCAAATAACCATATGAAAAGAGCATATTTTCCCATTTTAAACTAAGATTTCATTAACCAAAGTTAAGGTAGTAGGTTGGCCAGGGCACCAGCCGCCCGTTGAGATACTACCGCTAGAGAGTTATTGGGTCCTTTGACTGGCCAGACAGTACAACGTTGGATCCTTCTCTTTGGTTACGGTTCTTTCCCATTGCCTACATATGCACCGAATAGTCAGGCCTATTCTTTACAGATTTTCCTTTGTCTTCATACACCTGACAACACTGAGATTACCAAATATTCTTCTTCACAAAAGGGATTACTGCACTGTAATTGTTCATTAGCTGCTTTCCTCTTGTTAAGGTAGAAGAGACTCTTTAGCTATGGTCAGCAACTCTTCTAGGAGAAGGACACTCCAAAATCAAACCATTGTTCTCTAGTTTTTGGTAGGGCCATAGCCTCTGTACCATGGTCTTCCACTATCTTGGGTTGGAGTTTTCTTGCTTGAGAATTACCAAATATTCTTCTTCACAAAAGGGGTTACTGCACTGTAATTGTTCATTAGCTGCTTTCCTCTTGTTAAGGTAGAAGAGACTCTTTAGCTATGGTCAGCATCTCTTCTAGGAGAAGGACACTCCAAAATCAAACCATTGTTCTCTAGTCTTTGGTAGTGCCATAGCCTCTGTACCATGGTCTTCCACTATCTTGGGTTGGAGTTCTCTTGCTTGAGGTTACACTCGGGCACACTATTCTATCTAATTTCTCTTCCTCTTACTTTTTAAAGTATTTATAATTTATATAGGTAATATTTATTCTAATGTTGTTACTGTTCTTAAAATATGTAATTTTTCCTTGTTTCCTTTCTTCACTGGGCTATTTTCCCTGTTGGGGCCCCTGGGCTTATAGCATCCTGCTTTTCCAACTAGGGTTGTACCTTAGCAATTAATATAATAATAATAATAATAATAATAACTGAAGTTGGGATTAAATTACTCATCTCGACAGTATAGATCTTTTGTTGTTGTTAAACCTATACTACTTTATGTTAGTCACTCAACTAGTTTTATGTCTCAATAGACAAATTAAAAACTCACCTGCTTTACGCCTTTGCAAGTTATAATAGTATATAGAAAAAAAAAAAGGATCTTTGTCCTAAACTAACAAAATCATGGGCTTCATCCCAAATAATTTCTCATTAGGCCGTGAATATCACACAATAAGCAATAGAAAACAATGAACGGTATAACATCCCCTTTGCAAATTCATTTCCATTCCTTATCATACCAATAAAACATTTAACAAGAACAATGGCTAAAAAGTAATGAACTTCGCTATTCGAAACACTTCCAAGTGTTCAGCACAAGAGCACAAAACAATAGCTGCTGTCGAAGCATTTGGGGAGATTCTGTTTACAAGCTTCGAACTGCAGTTCCATCATGAGATCCGTTGCTGACTACGTTTCAAAAACACCCACCTCGTGAGATTTATTCCTGACTTTAATCATTTGTTTTGAAAATACTCTCGCTGTGTTTACCATAAACTGCTAACTTTGCTGATACGTTTGTGAACGCTTGCTTTGCTGGGGGTCAGCTCGAAATGCAAAAGCTGAAACCATGCTTGACAGCGCATATGCCTCTTCGCATCTGTCTTTGTTAAGCTAAGGGAGGATCGGCTGACGTTCAGAACTGCTCTCGTGAACATGGTTTTACCCTGGGAAATTACAGAGAGAAGTTGTTTGTGTCCTTGCCAAGTGACATATATTGATTCAGTGGAACTAAAAAAAGTTAACATTCAGCAACGCCTTTTAAACATGTACAGATAACCATTAATATAATTATATAATTTTCTCTGATCATAAATATTTTAGCATATTTTGATTGCACGAATACATGCACACACACACATTT
>NC_090761.1:31774002-31791502 GCF_036898095.1 Palaemon carinicauda
GCATGTCAGGCATTCAATTATACTTGTACTATGATTCTAGAGCATCTTAATCATAATACAAAATCTCCAGGTCTCTTGGCCTTATTCGTCGTTTTGGTTGGTCTTTTTATTATTTCCAAATTCAGTTCCATAAGTCTTCTAAAACTTACGCTATTCTCTTTTCTTTTTACATCATTCGCCACTAACTCATCCGAATTTAACGAAGTTTTAATATCATCAGTCCATCGTCTAAAGAATGCATTTTCTTCAGAGGCCATCTCACGAACTGTATCTTTTATTCTGGTATGTATTTGATCATAACCCTTTCTATTTGTACTTGAGGAGAACTCATCATCATCATCATCTCCTCCTACGGCTATTGACGCAAAGGGCCTCGGTTAGATTTTGCCATTCGTCTCTATCTTGAGATTTCAAATCAATACTTTTCCATTCATCACCTACTTCACGCTTCATAGTCCTTAGCCATGTAGGCCTGGCTCTTCAAACTCTTCTAGTGCCTTGTGAAGCATAGCTGAACGTTTGGTGAACTAATCTCTCTTGGGCAGTATGAAGAGCATGCCCAAACCCTCTCCATCTACAGAGAACTACTACACGTTAAATCTGACTAAAATCGCAAGAAGACGATGTAGGACTCATCTTCAATTGAAACCTGACTAACGTTACAAGTACAAATAGGACTTCTCAGAAGGCCCCCCTTTTTTTTTTTTTTTCCAATGATCATTCGTTAAAATGGATAAGCTGAATGAAAATTAACTACAACCAGTCAGTAAATGTAAAAATAATAATAATAATAATTATTATTATTATTATTATTATAAAAAATAATAAAAATAATAATATTAATACTAATATTAATGATAATAATTAAAACTGGCCATTAAGCAAATACACTCATTTGAATGAAAGCTAAGAATGCCAAGATCAGTCAATGCAACAAGTTGAATTAAAACTGGCTACAAGTCAGTAAATACAATTAGTTGTACGAAATATATGACCAACCAATAAATGCAATGTGTTGAATGAAGCTTAAGTATGATCAATCATTAAACACAATACATTGATTGAAATTACGGTATCTATAACTAATCAGTAAATCCAGTAAGTTGATTAAAACCATAACAAATAAATAAATTCCAAATTTTGAATATGCAATAAATTAAATGAAAACTATCTGTAACGAGTCAGGAAATATGATAAGTTCAATAAAAAGTATAACAAAACAATAAATACTATAATCTGAATGATAACTAGTTATAACTATAGTCCATTTCTTTTAGCGATGCATATTTGCACCGACTCGAAGCGGTGCCCTTTTAGCTCGGAAAAGTTTCCGGATCGCTGATTGGTTGGACAAGATAATTCTAACCAATCAGCGATCCGGAAACTTTTCCGAGCTAAAAGGGCACCGCCGCGAGTCGGTGCAAATATGCATCGCTAAAAGAAATGGACTATAGTCAATATATTCAGCAAGTGGAACTAGACTTCGTATCGTCTATCATTGAATACAATAAATCGAATGAACTTTTAACTATAACCAGTAAGTGAATGCATCAAGCTGTATGAAAACCGGCTCTAATCAGTCAATAACTACAATAATTTATTTGAAAACTATGATCAATCAATAAAAGGAATGTGTAGAATGAAAACTTGACTGCAAAAACTTGATTGAAAACTCTCTATGTCCGGTCAATAAAAGCAATAAATTAAATAGGTCTTAAACGTAATTCCACTATCCCCACCGTCTGTATGCAATGCAATGGCTCACCTGGCCAATTTTCGAGTGGCACACCTTGCCCCACGTCGAACATGTCATATGAGTATACAAGGCTGCATGGAACCCTTTTTACTGGCATGTCGTTACTGCCTTTCAAGATGAAATGTGCTGCGCGACCTTCTTAACACTCCTTCTCCAAGCCATACAGTCGCTATTATTGTTATTATTATTATCAATTACTAAGCTACAACCCTAGTTGGAAAAGCAGGATGTTATATACCCAGGGGCCCCAACAGGGAAAATAGCCAAGTGAGGAAAGGAAACAAGGAACAATAAAATATTTTAAGAATAGTAACATTAAAATAAACAATTCCTATATAAACTATAAAACTTTAACAAAACGAGAGGAAGAGAAATCAGGTAGAATAGTGTCCCCGAGTGTACCCTCAAGCAAGAGAACAGCAATGGTTTCCCGGTTGGTTGGTGAAATTTTGCATTTCTTCAGGCATACGGATCAGAGTAGCTGGGGTTTGGTGATAACGGCGTCTATACTTGTTCATACAGTTAGTTTCAGAGTCTGGGTGTGAAATCTGATCTTTCCAGGAAACGGCTATAATATTCTGCAAACAGGAAATGTGGAAATCTTCTATTTTCTTGAGATCGTTTTGGTATAGAGTCCTGGTCTCTGCACCATTAGGAGGCTTGAGATACATAATGCTTTACGTATGCCTACTTGGACCTAAGTGGTCACTCTTAGGTGCTGGTTATACTAATAAAACCTGGGCCTCAGGCGGTGAAAAGGAAAGACAGAAGTACTTAAGCACTTAATAAACAAGAAAGAAATATGGAACAACTCCTCCCTTCCAAAGTCATTAGCTGGCAATCGCCCTTGAACGCTGGAAAGGTGGGGGGTGGGGGGGGTTTAAAACAAGTTTCCTTTCAGTGCTTAATATTTAGAGTACTTTCATTTCCATAAAAAGTATTTTTTTTTTTTTAAATGTCATTGACACCTCAGTACTATGATGACTCATTCACAGTTCATATGTTCCAAGTTGGCAAGGCACCTACTTAAATGAATCGTCCACGTCCAAATGTTATAATTTAGCGCTGTCGTTCACGTGAACAATTCACCCAGATTCCAAATGTAATATTGCTGCACAAATATCCACTTGCATGACTCGGTAACATCATAATAACCTACGGTGGTTTGGTATGTAAATGAGTGATCTATCAGCACTCAAGTAATTCATATTTCTTTTCCAACTAGAGTTAGAGCTTAGTTGATGATGATAATAATAATAATAATAATAATAATAATAATAATAATAATTAATAATAATAATAATAATAATAATAATAATAATAATAATAATAATAATAATACTGACATCCACATTTACAGGTATAATTCGTCTAACATGCATTAGTCGCACTAATACAAAATGGTGTCCTGTAACGAAACAATAAGAATGAGAGAGAGAGAGAGAGAGAGAGAGAGAGAGAGAGAGAGAGAGAGAGAGAGAGAGAGATTCTGTAAACTAAAGTTACAACGAATGCAGATATCGATGGAGAAAAATTAATGTAGTCATGTATTCAAGTTTTTTACAAAACTGTCATATATTTTATCCTACATAAATATAATAGACATTCTAGGTTTTGTTATTTTTGTTATTCTAATGTAGCAAGACACCGCTATATGAATTATGCGCTTGCTTTTGAATTTGACGTAATAGAGAATAAATTAAAAACGTTATTTCATTATACATTTACCAATTACCCAACTTGAAATAGTTTATTGAAGTGAGATATAAAAAACAAACTTATCTCAATTGTAATAAATTCAAAATGTTCTTAACAATTATTATTCCACGACGAAAACCTGGGAAACCAAAAAAGTCATCTGAATAGTAATAATAATGATAAAGGGTAACAGGAGACTGCAAGTCTCCCACGTGATTAGCCTAGTTACGTAAAGGTTTTGCCTCATTAACTTTAATGTTTGCTTAAAAAAAAAAAAAAAAAAAAAAAAAAAAAAAAAAAAAAAAAAAAAAACACATCAATTCTTTTTTTTTTTCAGAACAAATTCTCAGTTACAATACTTTACTAATCTCCAGGGACATATGAACTCCACGAATATTGGGAAAAATTTTTATAATAAGTCTAATGACTGTAAAACACCTAAAAGAACGTTAAAAAAGTGCATAGGAAAAGAACAATAATAATAAGAAATAGAATATCCACAACGATATTACTATCAATAACAAAGCATATTTTCTTGGACAATACAAAATTAAATATTATACTTCAGTAAAAGAACAAAATGAAAATATTTAAAAACAGGGAAAAATAAAGAAAATATAAATAAAACAAGGGATAATAAAAAAGGTATAAAGAATGCAGGAAGAGGATAATCAAAAGAAAAAAAAATTAAAAAACAGGGAAAAATAAAAATATAAATAGAACAAGGGATAATAAAAAGGTATAAAGAATGCAGGAAGAGGATAATCAAAAGAAAAAAAATTAAAAAACAGGGAAAAATAAAAATATAAATAGAACAAGGGATAATAAAAAGGTATAAAGAATGCAGGAAGAGGATAATAAAAATAAAAAGAAAAAAAAAAGATTAAAAAACAGGGAAAAATAAAAATATAAATAAAACAAGTGACAATGATGATATAAAGAATGGAGGAAGAGGATAATAAAAAGAAGCGAAAGAACAACCATGATATAGATTTTCTCGGTGGCAAAGCAGCTTCCGCGGGGGCTGGATGACCCACATATCAAAATGATGAAACTTCGCTGATGATTTGCGGTATTTTACAGCCATCATCATCAAAGAGACATCTGTCCCTGAAGGATGAAATGAAGGAGTGTCGTCTTCAGTTTGCTCGCAGGCGCGCACACACATACACACACATGTATATATAGGCCTATATATATATATATATATATATATATATATATATATATATATATATATATATATACATACATACATAATTATACATGTGTATAATATATATATAAAAAGTATATATATATATATATATATATATATATATATATATATATATATATATATATATATAGTCCGGTGCACATTTTATTTTTTATCATTCTACATTTTTGGAAATCGAAATCACCTCTGTCAAGACATTTAATCATAAGAAATTAACCGAAAATAGTTATCTCTCTCTCTCTCTCTCTCTCTCTCTCTCTCTCTCTCTCTCTCTCTCTCTCTCTCTCTCTCTCTCTCTCTCTCTCTCTCTATATATATATATATATATATATATATATATATATATATATATATATATATATACATACATACATATATACACACATATATATGTACAGTATATATATATATATATATATATATATATATATATATATATGTATATATATGTATATACACACATATATAGCATATATACAAAAAGTGTGTGATTTTCTAACTTTCTGCAATGACTTCGCCATTTACAAAAAAGAAAAATCACAAGAACAAACTAACTCACTTTCCCTACGACAATAAGTAACATTCAATTTAGTTTATTATGAACCAAAATATAATTCAGCAATAAATATACTAAACAGCAAAATTATTACTATCACTGATGTATGACATATAAAACTATATATATTTTATATGAATATACTTCAGAAGAACAAAGTAAATAATTCAGATCACTGAATTCAGATTGGGGTTATTGTAATTATGACAGTAGTAATTAAATGACAACTCCACAAGTGGCTATTGACAGTTTAGGTGGCACACATGTTACTGTTGGATTCAAACAATAACCTGCTATTTTGTACACTTGCTTTAGTTTGGCGTATGGATTGGATATATGAATTATGGCCATAAGGCCGGGTGCCATTGTCTGTGAGGCCAATATGCAACTTGGGGAACACCCTACAGTTGCAATATGAAGTAAAGATTAAAGAGAGCTTGGGTAAACATACGGAGGAAAGGAATCGGAAATGGAGGAATAGTAGAAGGCTAGAAAACTAGGAGAGCTTGAGTGGTGAAGGAGCTTCTGGTCTAATCATATGTACAGGTACCGAGTACATGTACTGTCTCTTGGACATTGTGCATCATGTCCCTTGCCGTCACTACTCATGTCCGTCATATAAATCATTTGTACAACTAAATGAAATCACTGAGAATCACCTTTAGCAAGAACTTATGATTACATTTGCGTTAAAACAATCCCTGTATACTTGAAACACTTCTGTACAATGTTAGGCTTAAAGTAATCTGTATCAACTTGCATATCAATAGTACAGCGACGGAACTGTAATTCAACAGATGATATTACATAACAACCCACAATATTCAATATAATAAAAAAGGGTCATACACAAAAACTCCGCTAAACATTATATCGCTTGAATCTTACGCAAAGCGAGATACAGTTATGTGCAAGAGAAAACCTGATCTTAAGATGCGAACTTGAATAAAAGGTAAATGTAGCTTAACAATGATAGCAATTTTTTTTTAAAGTTTTACTACATTTCCGTTTTTATCATCGACCCAGGAGGGGGCACTATTTTAAATTCTTTTTGTTTACCCCCGTCACCGCTTCGGCAAAAAATTTCTATGAACTGGCATCAGCTCAAAAGATTCCTCAGATGCATTTTATGGTGTAAGTATTAGTGTTGCGGATGTCAGCTTCACCTATTCTTATCATTAAAATGTAAGATGTATGAAACTAACATACAATAAGAAAGGAGAGAGAGAGAGAGAGAGAGAGAGAGAGAGAGAGAGAGAGAGAGAGAGAGAGAGAGAGAGAGAGAGAGAGAGAGAGAGAGAGAGAACCTGTCGCATTTCCAATACAGGCGTGAAAACATAAAAAGGGACAATTAAAGGTAATAGTAATAAGGATCATTCCACGATATAAAGACTATTTTTTTTTGTCATCAGACTTCAAATGCTACTCTGAACCCACACTAACGCTAATTTTACATGTTCACCAATTCAACATCTAAGAGCGAGAAATTGAATCTTGATATAACTGGACGCTAGAATAATCAAGATAATACATTTTCAATTTGAGAGAAAAAAAAAAAACGACATGCATATAGAATGCGCCACAAAAAAACTTTCCTTATCTAGTATGGTTTGGCATTCATGCCACCTCCTGCCCTCAAAGGATATGTATTTAACGCTTTTATAAGCCTCTTCAATTATCACAAAATTGTTCAGGAGAAAAAGTACAGCGACGGTAATTGGAAAACAATCATTACCAAAACAGACGGATTCCTATCAGAACAATTCTGAAACTAAAGATGCCTCACACATGTACACAAAAGGCTCATCATTAGACGATGCCTCATTACCATGTACTGTAACATTTCCCCGTTATTAATGTCCTTCACATACTATACCTCCTACGTAATTTATATCTATCAATTACTGATATTTCTCTTTTCCTCTTACTGAACACATGTCAATTATACACTCCAAACCTGTAGTCTATCCTTTCACTTTCACTATTTTTTTTTTTTACCAATTCTACTTACCTCACTCTTTCCATTTTTTCTACACGTCTTTCACATACACACACACACACACACACACACATACTTCAGGTCAAAAGCCCCTAACCATTTTGTATCACCTCAACATCTAAACATAGCTTTCGTAAACGAGAATTGATTCATCAATCACTTAATCGCCTTAATACATTCCAGCTTTGGCTTCCCACAAAACAAATATTTTACCACTTGCACACAAACTTCTACCTTATTAGTTTCAATTATTCAGTGACTCATCTTTTTTTCTCATCTAACTATCACCCATTACGACAGTTCCCTCCCAAGTAACTATACGGATCAGATCCTTCCAGTATTCATATTGATATGAAATTCATAACTCAAATCTATCTTGCTCCTAATTACCATTAAAAATTTTACGTTAGTTCTCAAATACCGTAGCTTTTGCAAATAAGAAAACAATGGCAACATTTTATAAAAATGAATAAATAAAAAAAAAACGAATGTATATAATCAAACATAAATCATAAATTTCTCTTGCATCCACCGTGAATCACCCGAGAAAATTTATCGGGTACACAAAATCAAACAGATGAGGATGAAGAGAGATAAAACTTCCCCGACCAGGAAGCCCAACATATAGATAATTGATTACATTCCCCAAACCAATAATTCCTTTTCGGCGTTATTTTCTTTTTCGGATTGGATGAAAGTATTTTATTGTCGTATATAGGAAATCGTTCAATATGATGAGGACGTATAAATCTTCAGCCAATGAACGTAAAGTTCATTATCGTATTATTATTTGTGAGATAACTTGGGTACACATACACACGGACACTTTATTATCCTACTCAAAGAGAGGAAATAATCAACAAGATTAAATTCATTACAATAAAATTAAAGTAGGATAATCGGATAAAGTAATAAAAAAAGAAATTCGAATAATGTAGAAATAAAGTTAGATTTGCAAATCTGCCAACTGGGTATTATATATGGGAGGACAAAGAAAAGCAAGACAAAACTATGTAAGAAAAACTTAAGGCAAAATGTTGGACATTGGTTATTTTCAATTATAAGTAGAGCAAAAATGCTGATAACAGTTTATAAAGGACCTTCCCGACATAAAACAAAATAAGGTGAATTGTCTAGATGCAGTATAGTAAATTGAAACTGAATAAAGAGTAAAAATGAGTTTTTTATAATTTTTCGAAATCTCAAGTATTCAATACTATTAAATGCTTATTAGCAATAAGAGTAATAATAAGAATGTTATAAGGCTTCAAAACTTAGCATTAAATGCATAAAACATGCTTTGCTGCCAAAATAACAAGGCTAGTACATGCAGGGAACAATGAATCTCTGTGCTGTTGCATCCATGAAATACTGTATGCAAGAAATTCTATATTAACTTCAATTAGGTGCTGAAATGAAATGAAAATCACAGTACATGGTATATTCTCGGTCTTATTGTAATTAGATTTTAGGGATACGTGTGTGTATGAATATATGTATGTATGTATACACACACACACACACTATATATATATATATATATCTGTGTGTGCGTGTGGGAGGATATTTATGCAAACAAAGATAAAGCGATAGAGAAGAAGGGATTGCCAGCCATATAAATGGAAGGGTACGGGTGAGGAGACCCTTTAATAAAAAAAAAACATTTTCATGGAGAAGTAAATGAGATAGTTTAATAAAGAAATGGGTGTTAGAATAATATATGCAAATGGGGAAATGCTGGCTCATGTGAAGCAGTGTTGGATCTATGGACAAAGTATTTTGATGATCTGTTAAATGTGGAGAATTCAAGTGAGGCAGAGCTGAGTTGATTCAAGGTTTGAAACGGTAAAAGTGACTGTTGTGGATGAAAGAAAGACGATAAAGTGGCTGAAGAATGGACACCCAGAGTTAATGGGATTACAAGTGGTATTTTGGTTGAGTGGCGGATCAGGGTATACGAGGTTTGATTAAATGAGGGACAAGTTTCGAAAGAATGGTTGACAGAAATAACTATTACTTAGTATAGCACGCAAATTGTATGGAATATTTTGCTTGAGATGTCAAGACATATATCAGACGGATTGAAAGGGGAAGAATATTGTGGATTTTGACATGGAAAAGGAGTCACAGGTCAAGTTTTGTTATGAAACAGTTGTGATAAAAGTTTTAAAGTGAACGTAAAAATTGTATGAAGCATGCCAGCGGCTTAAAGTAAATATGGTGGGTGTTAGGAATGGATATCTTACTGTACATGATAAGTTTCTAATATCAATTAACAGATTTTACACTGAATTGATAGTACCTGTTAGAGTCCTGGAGGAATAATGGTTAAAGTTTGTAGACGGGTGGGGGTGGGGGGTGGGGGGGGGGGGTTGACTTGTTTGGTAGGAAAGGGAGTCTGGGTCATGGGCGTATTTTGTCACCATGGGGGTGCAAGAGTGCAAACAGGATAGAGGTGAATGGCGGTGTACATATGGAGTGGGGGTTCGTAAGTTTGACTGATGAGCCTTCTGTGTAGGCTATGAAATGGCAGATGCTGTGGAAGCATTAGCCTACATATAGCACCGTGGTTCCTCCATGATTCAGCAGTTACGGGAAATTGAGGCTATGACTGCTGTATTGTTTTTATCTCGAGAACCAACTCCTGTTGTAGAAACAGCTTAATAATGAAAAATAGTTAATACGGTACAACCTTCCAATTTCTCAACAAGATGGGGTTGGTAACCTGCACCATTTTCAGGATTCCAGAGCAATCTAGTACCCATTTAAAGAAATGGTCGGCGTGGAGATGTTCATTATTACTAATTGACCATCCATAGTTGGGTGTTGTGGTCTCCCCATCACCTAAAGAAAGTAATGTATTTCAGCAGATATTCATGTGAATTTGTGGATGTGTGGAAAAATTCCAGGTACTACAAGCAAAAACAATAAAGTGTGGAAGTAACTTCAGTTGTGGAGTTTTAGGTACAAACCCGAACATCTACCAATACTGATTTTAGTACGTTAACTCGATATATTTATTCATTAATGTAAAAAACGAGATTCGATTTTTTCTTAAAAGTTTTTTTTTGGGGGGTGGGGGGTTGTAATGGAATTTAATCCAGCGACGTTGTATAAGATATAAAAGTTCATTCTAATTTACTGTAACGGGGAATGGAAGAAAAGGGGAACGGAAAATAAGAGGTAAATCATTACTTTTATCCAAGACTTGAAAAGCATGTTTTCCTCGAAGAGGATTCAGCTATAGTGTCCCTCATCTTGAATGTTTATACAAAAAAGGGGTACATGTTGATGCGTGTAATAATACCCACCACTACGTACAAGTGTTAGTAGATTTAGAAATCGAAAATCATGGTCCAAACACAATATAAAGAAGATAAACGTTACCGCACATACTTGCACTATATCATCCACTCAATTGTCTTTACTACGTGAGCCTAATAAAACAAGTGATCTTCCACTTATCCTATCCTTCTAAATTGAGGTCAGTGAACAAAATGAAAATAGCGCTCTATTTATAAGACTTCACCAGAGGGGCTACTAAGGGGCTATCCCTTAAAAAAAGGTTTACCCTTCTCTTTGTACTTGTTCGTCATCGAGTTATGAGTTGATGTTCATTAAAACTAGAGTGCTTCAACAGAGGGATGTAAACAAAGCTGGATGCACTTGAATTGTGCTTCACTTCATTAAGGCAGTGCTTATCAAAATAAAAAGATCTTAAAACTAATTATGTTTAGATGACTTCAATTGTTGTTTTAAGTATTTTTTCATACTTGAGGCTCGTCTTTCATTCATTCTTATTAATTTGTAACGTCATTTTAATGTAAAGTGTCCCAATGAACTATCATTATAAAATGTAACTCTAAATACGAGGGAGTAATGAAAAACTACAATATGACTACCACTAATAACCCCCAGTAATACTGGTATCAACACTCTAATTAATATCTTTATATCAATAATGACCTTTATATATAAATTATAAAAGCTTACCTAAAGGAAATCAAGAGACGATCAATAACGTTCCTAATCTGGAACTGCAGAATGTCTTGATTATTTAACAAATTGTTTGTTTGAAAAAAAATATTTGACAGTAAAAAGCGTTTTCATATCTAAACAAAATTCATACTTCCTACTTCCTTTTGTGCCATGTAATCATTTCCAACAAATATGAAGTTAAAACATTAGGATATTTACGTATTTTATTCCAAAACTTCGTAACCTTATATCTTAATAAAAAAAAAAAGAGAATAACTAACAGTTGATATGCCTAGATTAAATAAGAGTTAGCAGTTATCTTTTAAATAAGACTCCTGTCAAACACATAATGTATATCTGGCTTTGACTGCCCAAACCTTTGAAATGGTGCTTTATCAACAGAATATGTGACTCGGAATCCAAGTTTCAGGGTTTTACCAATGGACAAATGTCTTATCCATCTGGAATAGATTACCATACATATATACTGTAATTACTCCTCTTACTAGGCACCATTCTTCTGACTATTAGCAAGTATGACGGGATGTGTTTGCTAGAAAAATGTCTTTTCAACATAATCCATTACCTATGAAAACAGAAGTAGAAGTTTTGGCGGAATAGGTTAAAATTTTTCATATTGATCAGGAATTGACCAGGGTCATCAGTCTGATACCGTCTTCAAACTTGCATTACTCAGTAGTTTATAACAAGAATAAATATGACTCCCCAAATAAAGTTGTTTTTATAAACTCTTCTTCGAAGCCTGAAACTAGTGCACGGTGCCAATGATGAAGGAGGAAGTTAATCCCTAACAAAACTCAATGTATAACTGTCAGTAGGTCAAGGATATTGCATCCTCCTCACTTCGATCTTTTCATTGGTGATTTTCTTTTAAAATTACTAAGTGTGATTCCTGAATGCAAATTTACTTTTGATAAAAATACCTTGTCTCTCTCTTCTTTGGCCGCAAAAAAAAAAAAAAAAAAAAAAAATCAATAGGTTTTTCAGGATTTTTAGAAATACATCTATTGGGAGGAAATATTTTAATTCTTTTATTCTGCTGTGTTTTGGATATTGCTCTCCTGTATGTTATTTAAAAGTTGGCTTTCATCTTAACTGAGTTGGAAAAATATTTTCGGTCTGATAAATTACTTATCCCAAACAAAATATTAATCATTGATACGATAATTCACTCTTTGCGTATGCGGTATAAGATTTTACGTAAATCTGACCATTCTTTGCATTTATATTTTCATAGACTATACCATCCGCTCCGTAATACCAGATATGAAGTATATTCTAACGGACTTGTTTTATATATATATATATATATATATATATATATGTGTGTATATATATACATATACTGTATATATATATATATATATATATATATATATATATATATATATATATATATATATATATGTGTGTGTATATATATATATATATATATATATATATATATATATATATAATTTAGTACTCAGCAGAATTTTAGACGTTTAACTCACACACACACACACACACATATATATATATATATATATATATATATATATATATATATATATAAATATATATATATATATATATTTATATATATATATATATATATATATATATATATATATATGCATATATATATATATATATATATATATATATATACACACACACACAATACTTAGTACTCTACAGAATTCTAGTAGTTTTACTCAAGTTGAGACTAAATTATCTGCCCAATCAATACCAGATATGAAGTTCATTCTAACGGGCTTTTCCTTATTATATAATTCAGTACTCTACAGAATTCTAGACGTTTTACTCAAGTTAAAACCAAATTGTCTTGCCAATCAAATAATTAAATCGGCGCAGCATCAGAAGTTCAAACTTGGCGCAAATATTTTCTGTTGACCATATAGATATCAGTTTCGTTTCATAGTTTATGTAACTTTTTTTTTGGCATTATTACATACTGTAATATATAAGCGGTTTCTTTTCATACTTCACTCTATACTTATATATATGTTTTTTTTTCTTTTCATTTTTTTGAGGCATTAGGGCTTCTAGACTTTTGCTTTTTCAAGTTGCAGCTTACATAGTAAAAAAAATATAAATATACACTGGTCAGGCGAGCTTACGCAAATATTATCATGACAAGGTCTCTCACTAAATGGTTCAACTGCCACATTTAAAAAGATAGAAAAATCCATTATATGCCTCTAGCCAAGAAGGATAATTGAGGTCAAAGGTCAAAGATGTCTCATTCTTGAGATGAAGGACTCTTATGTAACATCAGAAGGACCCCTATTATGGGCGCATTATTTTTTCCAAATATAAAGTTCTCTCTCTCTCTCTCTCTCTCTCTCTCTCTCTCTCTCTCTCTCTCTCTCTCTCTCTCTCTCTCTCATAACAAACAAGTTGAAGTGTCTTCATAACGAGTTGGTGATGTCTGAAACTGGGTCGCCAGTTAACATAAAGACTAACAGACTAAAATAAAGACTAACAGTTATTAACTATACAAAGTCAAAACATGAACTAATGTCAGTCTAAGACTTCCATCCCCGCCATACACACGGAAAAGAGGACGCCCCACACACATTTATCCTCTAAAAGAAATAAAAATCATTTTGATAAGAACTTCGCCCTCGATTTCGCTCTCTCTCTCTCCTTCTTTCCTTGGACTGCTCTCGCCTGCGATGAAAGACGTTAATGTAAACACTAGGTTCAAAGACCCTACACGTGGATAAACAAAGTTGTAAATGTACCTTTCTCTCTCTCTCTCTCTCTCTCTCTCTCTCTCTCTCTCTCTCTCTCTCTCTCTCTCTCTCTCATCACCATGACATATAGGATATTTAAAATCTATATATTAATTTTGATGTTGGGCCATAAAAGCATGCATTGATAAATAATTTCTTAACCACGAATAAATCCCATATGAAGAATAATTCCATAGCTCATACAACTCCATCAACCTACAAATAACGATTATCACTGCCATGCCAACCAACAAAACTCTGTTAATTACCTCAATTTCACAAGCACTCGTACACTTCCGTTCCATTAACTTGGGTTCCCTCAACATATAAGATTCTTTTGAGTCCTTTTCTTTCTTCTTTAAAAGGAAATTATCAAACAATCCCAAAATACATCACAAAACCAAACACCAACACAGAGCTAACTTCCTTTTAAAGAACTCCATTTCTCCACCTGTATATCACTTTCTATACATCTTAGCCCCTCCTTCAAAACGCAGAATTATGCGCTCTTCGCCAACCTATCATTTGTGTTACTTCTAAATGACAACACACAATCAAAACATTATTACCACTGCTATGTATAGTAACACTGTACATCAACTTACAATACTTCTCAGTTTATATACACTGCATAAACATGTTTATTAATAGCTTCAACCATTCTAATTTCATATGCATTCAACACCCAAACTTTACTTTCATGATGGAGATTTGGTTAAACAATCCCAGCAGAAATTTCAGCTTAAGCTTTTGTAGAAACTTTCCTTCTCCTAAAGACATCTTTGGCACACACCCAGTCACTTTCCTTGCTTCACCTATCCTGTTTTCTCCTCTTCCCTCTACCTGTCATCATCCATTACAGTTACATCCAAATAACTACGAGAATCATCTATTCTAATTATCCCACCCACATTCACTGCTATATATTCCTTGTTTTTGTTTACGTTCGTAACTTTACTTTATTTACTTTTTTTTCAATTTCTCTCTCGCAAATATTTCGAAACATTATTTCACGAAATCTTCTGGTTTCTCTTAACTATCCCCCTTCAGTAATGCATCATTCCATCACTTATATCATATCTCGCACATTCTGCCTCTTCCATAACACTTGATTGATCCCAACAAACAATATCCTATGCAATAAATTTACATACAATACAAAAAAATAGGTCCATATATAAGACATATAATTTCCACTTGTTTTCCTAATTACAAAAACATGTTTTAACAAAAACATTTGAACCATACAACCTCTCCCTCATTCTTCATATCTATCCTACTGTCATTTGCTTATTTTTTATCAGTGAAAACATTGTCATATGCTTTCCATGGTATACGCACAATTTTTACCCACCTAATGCCTACAGCATATGCAATACGTATAATAGTTATGCATAATATGAATAACTATCCCTTTTTTCATTCATCTAAGACGTTTCCCACATCAAAGTATATGAACAAAGAACAGCAAACACTTACCCTGGAACAGCATTCAAGATTCACAACAAAGCAGACAACAATATTACCTGAAATGTGGAGAATAGTTTTAGATAAATGTCCCAGTAACCATAAATATATATATATATATATATATATATATATATATATATATATATATATATATATATGAGAGAGAGAGAGAGAGAGAGAGAGAGAGAGAGAGAGAGAGAGAGAGAGAGAGAGAGAGATGGCGGATATTTGTGTAATGCATATCTAACAAAACCTAAACAACAAAAAGAGAGCCATTAGTTACGCCATATGCCTGTCAAATGGCTTAAGAGTCTGCAATTAATCTTCTTTTTCCTTTCACTTCTCCCGTCTACGGAAGTAGTTAAAGTTGATTCTTGAGAAAAAACAGTAAAAAGTAAACAAATGAGTATATAATACCACAAAGTATATCTAAAAATAATCGAACATACAATTTCCGTGTGTGAGTGTGTGTGTGTATAGGCTATATATATACATATATATATATATATATATATATATATATATATATATATATATATATACACAGTATATATATATATATATATATATATATATATACACATATATATATACACACAGTATGTGTATATATATATATATATATATATATATATATATATATATATATACAGTATGTATATATATATATATATATATATATATATATATATATATATATATATACACAGAAATTTTACAAATCGAATTTTGTTTGGTACCTTTTTTTAGTTTATTCCCAATGAATCAACATAGAATGAAGCCAGTCATAATGAAGTACCACGCTGTCATAAAAGTATCATCACTGAATACTATTAACACTAAACATGTTTTCATATGACCAACGTATACCAATCTAGATCTCCTTTATATTTAAGATCCATCGTAGCAAATCATCTTAAGGAAACAAACCCAGGCTAGGCCAGCCTTCAACAATGACGGATCAATGATGTAAACACTGAGGCTTTAAATAGAATGGTGACGCACCAAAGAAAATTGACATGGCATCAGAGTAACGGCATAGTGGAATTAATCTTTCATAACATTAATTTTGCTAAAAGGTTAACTTCGCACTATGTGGGTAACGTGAATAATGAAAATGAATTGATGAGATTGCCGGATGAGAAACTTATTATTATTATCATTATTATTATTATTAGCCAAGCTACAACCCTAGTTGGCAAAGCAAGATGCTATAAGCCTAAGGGCTCCAACAGGAAAAAATAGCCCAGTGAGGAAAGGAAATAAGGAAATAAATAAATGAAGAGAATAAATTAACAATATATCATTCTAAAAAACAGTAACAGCGTCAAAACAGATATGTCCTATATAAACTATTAACAACGTCATAAATAGATATGTCATATATAAACTATAAAACTACTCATGTCAGCCTGGTCAACATAAAAGCATTTGCCATCATTTTACAAATAAATTTGAGATATTTAATTACCTAGCCCTATTACTTTGAGTACAAAGAACTATCAAAACCGTGAATGTAGTCCTTTTCTCCAGCACCAAAATAATTCCATATTCAACCCAGAGACTGGAAGATCATATTCTTCAATAAAAGTGATTCATATGGACAACCTGCTTAATTGGAATTTCGTGAGGGATTCACTAAAGTCTTCATAAAAAATTAGCTCAAGAAAACAAATTGCTGGAGATCCCCTTGACACATGGATGAAATGCTCCTTATTTCTGGTAACGAATTAAAAAAAAAAATACTAAACTATTGCCTGAAAAGTTTTACGGTTCCTCAATTTTGAAAGGCTACCTATCTAGAACAAGTACAAGATAAAACCCATTGTTTAAATTGTTATAAATAAGGTTCATGGTGATCCAGTGGAAACGTCCGGGACTCAGTCTGTAGATTCCAAGTCAGTGCCGTTGCTCAAAGCACGATAGTTTATATTAGTGTCCACAACCTTACCGTCCTGGTGATCAAATGATATGGCTTTCAGAGGGGGGTGCTAAAGGTCTAGCTACTAAATCCTCAGCAGCCAGTGTCTGGTCCTCACTGTTTCTACCTTGGGCAGAGAAG
>NC_090761.1:31796502-31801502 GCF_036898095.1 Palaemon carinicauda
AAAGAGTGGATAAAAAAACAGAAATAATCATTCATATATATATATATATATATATATGTATATATATGTGTGTATATATATATATATATATATATATATATATATATATATATATATATATCTATATAGAATGAGGCCCTTTGCGTCAATAGCCGTTGGAGGAGATGGAGATGATGATGATGATGATGATATATAATAAAATTAATAAAAAAGTTAAACAAATAATATACAATCTATAAAACTATACTTATTCAACTATTTGATTGGGAAAAAGATTCCACAGTGAAACGTCTAGAATACAGTTTAGCATAGATATATAGTATAGAGACTTGTGAAAAAAAAAGAGGCAAGAATATTAGAACTAAAAGAGTACCTCGTACTGCGTTCTGGACAGTATAGTCTGGGAAGATCTAAACGCAAAGGATGGTCAAAATTATGTAAAAAAAAAAAAAATCATATGCAGCTTGCATAAAAGAGATTTAATATCCGCA
Organism: Palaemon carinicauda; assembly: GCF_036898095.1. Lineage (NCBI taxonomy): Eukaryota > Metazoa > Arthropoda > Malacostraca > Decapoda > Palaemonidae > Palaemon > Palaemon carinicauda. The sequence goes on from NC_090761.1 coordinate 31,796,994, forward strand.
TTAGGGTTAAGAAATTTGACAGACCCCAATTTTTTTGTTCAAGTTAAGAAGTGATTCTGCAGCTGAAGACCAGACTAAAGAACTATTCTAAAAAACAAGGAATAAAAAAATCTAGATAGTTTAAAGACTTTCTCAATATACCATTTTTTTTTTTTGTACAATTGAAGAAGGAATTTGGAATCCAGAAACACGCATAGAATTTTAAATGAGGTGCATGACGTTAATAAAAACGTTGTCATAGAAAAAAATCTCGGTGGGGAGGATACATCATCCTTACTCTACTTACAATCATACTTAGAATCTTTTAGGGTTTAATTCTATCCATCATAATTTGTACCATATTCTAATCTCATCAAGTCCTCTGTTAAAGGGATTCTACAACCACATGCCTACATTCAGACCATGGGATCGTTGCAAAGAGATCAATAATAATATCAATCGTAATATGGGTATCCTTGTTATTATAAAATTATATCATTCATAATATATATTGTTACTAATATTGATATATCGTTTTAAAAGACAACCCAGCAGACAGACGAATGTATGAATCTATAAAATTTTCAATATATTTAAGAAGCTATAATTTACATCTTTTACCATTTCATACAAATACTAATACATTTCCCTATACTGCACCAGGCAACATCTATAAAATTTTCAATATATATCAAAAGCTGTAATATACATTTTTTACCATTTCATACTAATACTATGAATTCACTTTCCCTTACTGCATCGGGCAACATAATTACTCCTCGATAGCGTTCCTCTCCTACAACACCCCCCCCCCTCCCCTCTCTGGTCTTATCCTCCAATAACACTCCTTTCCTTTCAGCCAATCAGAGACCTGACACCTGTCAACCCCAATAAGCACCCCCCAAAAAATCTATCACCACCATAACAGCACCATCACCTGTACTCCCATCCCTAACATATATTTATTACTATATAGAGTAAAATCTCAAAAGAACATCTGTGGACCTTAGGCTTCATCTGATCTAAATTCCGTCACGATGAGTCATCATTTATCTACTACTCTGGACGTATAATAATCGTCTATTCACTTATTGGGTGCTTGTAACACTAATGTGGTCAAATACAAAATTTTTGAAGAAATGTTATCAAAGGTAATTACTTGAAAAGGAACTACCCTTTTCTCCAATTTTAATTAGTGAGAGTGAAAATTACAAACAATATAGAAAATTCAGATTTATATTTCCTTTCCTCTATGCTAAAATGAATTTTTTTTTTTTTTTAAGTAAATCCGCAGTTAGGGAAGACAATTTATTACTTCCAAGTCTAGTGGCAATAAAATAAAGGGAAAATTAATCAAAACTGTTCACATCATTGAGGAACAAAAATTTTTTATGGACTTTAAGTTCTGAAATCCTAAAATGTTCACATCGATAATCATCGGTAATCTTACATATAACACATATGAAACAGTTACCTCACGGTAATTTTTTTTTTGTTTCCAAAATAATTAAGGATATGTTTAAATCTATAATTTTATATACTCACTAATATATATATATATATATATATATATATATATATATACATACATACATACATATACAAATGTGTGTGTATTTATAATATATATATTCAGACAAAAGTCTCCCACCATCACCAATCTGCAATGGCCAGCTGGTGACGAAAACTGACCCAATCCCATACATGTCTGAGTCCTCTTACCGACCATATATATATATATATATATATATATATATATATATATATATATATATATATATATATATATATATATATATATATATACACATTTTTGTGTGTATGTATAAGCAAGGATTCTTCGGTGAGGTGGTAACAAAAGGTGTAACCCTTAGGGTTTTCAGAAGGTAAAGTACCTATGGGAAGAGGTTACAAGCCCTTGGACTATATTATTATCATTATTATTATTTACTATGCTACAACCCTAGTTGGAAAAGCACGATGCTATAAGCCCAGGGGCTCCAACAGGAAAAATAGCCCAGTGAGGAAAGGAAACAATATCTAAAGAACAGTAACAACCTTAAAATGAATATATCCTATATATACTATGAAACTTTAACAAATCTAGAAGAGCAATGACATAAAATAGTGTGCCCGAGGTAGTGGAAGACCATGGTACAAAGGCTATGGCACTACCCAAGACTAGATAACAATGGTTTGATTTTGGAGTGTTCTTCCCCTAGAAGAGCTGCTTACCAGAGTTGGAGATTCCTTGCTACCCTTACCTAGAGGAAAGTGGCCACTGAATAATGATAGTGCAGTAACACTTTGGGTGAAGAAGAATAGTTTGGTAATCTCAGTGTTGTCAGGTGTATGAGGACAGAGAAGGATATGTAAAGAATAGGACAGACTATTCGGTGTATGTGTAGGCAGCGGGAAAATGAACCGTAACCAGAGAGAAGGATCCAATTTAGTAGTCTCGCCAGTCAAAGGACCCCATAAATCTCTAGCGGTAGTATCTCAACGGGTGGCTGGTACCCTGGCCAACCAACTACCCATGGATGTTCTATGAGCGTTCGATACGACAGCCATATATTTTCCTTTAGGGTTACCTGACCAGGGCAGGTAATAACAAGAGACAAGATGGCACTGATCAAACGGCCTGCTTTAAGATAAAAATGTTACTGCTATTCATATATATATATATATATATATATATATATATATATATATATATATATACATATATATATACATATATATATACATATATATATAATATATATATATATATATATGTATATATATATATATATGTATATATATACATGTGTATATACATATATATATATATATATATATATATATATATATATATATAAAATGTGTGTGTGAGTTATTGCGAAATGTATATATCATATATAAATATACAGCCTACTGATAAAATAATTTATTTTTCATTAGTTATTCTAAACAGTTATGACTTTGAAAAAAATATTAAAATTAAATCTTCTCGAAAAAGTGAATTTTCAAATGGGACTCAAACAAAATTTGCTATTCATCATTAGAAGTATTGAAAGGAGAGACAGATGAGCAAGGCCATAAATACTTGAATGTGTCCAATGGCCTTTACTGTCAAATATTTCAAATGGGATTCATAATTCTGAGGTGTAGGTGATTCATAGCAGAGAGAGAGAGAGAGAGAGAGAGAGAGAGAGAGAGAGAGAGAGAGGAGGGGGTTCTAGCCTATAATTCATCCACGTGGGGTGAGAGGGAGAAAGAGAGAAAAAAAAACCTCTATTAATCCGTTTCATAACACCTGTGTTAAGATTATCTACACGGATCTACTACACAAGCCTGACGTAATGTACCATGTGCTTGTTCTGAATATCCGGTTTCCAGATGACTAATGATATCAAACCCCCCCCCTCCCCCCCCCCAAAAAAAGGGGGGGGGAGAATGTGTAAAATATCGTGAGCAGTAAATTTCATTGCGAAAATTTATATAAAAATTGGTCATCCTGAATGGACTATGCCTAGCTAAGCTCCGAAACTGCGTAACTAATTCATTTTTGGTCCTATGTATTTGCATACTACTCAATTTATCCCTAACAGAAAGCCGTTTGGCCCTTCACATTATTAAGTTACTAATATAATTCGAAAGCAAAACTTTAGAAAGCTTCCAAAGCATCCGCTGTTTCATATGCTAAGAGGAATTAATTCATTTAAATTTTCAAACAAAAATAAAACAAATAAGTAGCAGTCGAACGGGGTCTAACATACAGAACATTATTTAACCTCAATACCACAGGAAAGCTCATGGTATTAAACTCTGCAACGTGTAAAGTTAGCATAAAAGCTAAAGCCTGACTCGCTTATTTTACTAAACTATTCGATGACAGTCGCCTTCATATACAAACACGAAGGCTAATCGGATACTTATCAACAGCCTCATCACTACGCAGCAACTCCTCATTTTTTCCTGCCCACCAGAGTTTCACAAATAAGTGACCTTCCAGTTTTGACACCAATCTGCATCATCTAACAGCATTTACCAAACTCATTCTCCTAAAATATTCAACATTAATACATACTTTGCATGTACCTTCAAGTGACCAAGCTACCTAAATACTAATGTGCCTTTCACTACAGCATTGTTGTATTTATCCATTTGTCAACTATTCAATACTTATTGCATATTGAAATGGGTAAATTCAAATCAACATTTTAAGTTATTTACTCTGTTCTTTACACTTGACATTCACACTTCATACACATAAAGACCAGTTGGCATAACAAACCCTTCATGCATAAACCTTTGCTTCTATTTTCACTCCAATTCCCTTTCAAACATTTTAAACGTAACTCGTAAGTGGTCGAAGCAAGACACAGGTCACCTATGACCCCAAGGAAACAATAAGATGTCATTTGACCCATGAAATATACCAGGTCGTCCGTGAGCAGGGCTTGGTCAAACAGGGCCAGCAATTGCGCGTTGCCTACGTTTTCACTGCGGCTTCAGATGTTCGATAAGTCTACTCATATATCCTTT
>NC_090761.1:31806502-31815838 GCF_036898095.1 Palaemon carinicauda
ATATACAAAAGAACTACGGAAAAGATGAAAGCCTCTAACTTTGCTCACTTCAACTTTGCAGTTTGCTAAATGGGTTCAGTCTAACAGCATTGCTGGCGCCAAGTCAAGAGTAAATATATGGTGCGATGTTTCTGAACCAGTTCGCAAACATGTCAGACCAAACTATGGGTCTGGTTGTTCGGTATCAGTGAATACGCATACCAAGTTAACGAGAGAGGGAGGTAAACATGACAGTACATTGTTTTCCAAATACATACACTGTTTTCAATGCTAAGAAAGGAATCTAACCGTTTTGACTCAGGAGTTTAGCTTTCCAAAGTCTTTGGATCTTTCATGTTTAACCATTCTTCTTATGTTTTCAAGAGAATCTTATTTTGATGCTGTCAAAATTCTTATAGCATAATAATATTGTACTGTGTCCATTATAAATGTTATCTCTCATGGTTGTTAGGGATTTATCGCTACATTTTTCTGTTTAACTATTCAATATCATACGTAATCAGATTTTCCTACCGATAAAATAAATTAATATACTATATGGAACTTCAGAAGTTCACAATTACAGCGAATGTTTTTATGTTGAACTGGCTAACATAAGTCTCTTCTTTTCCACCGTCATCCCTATATTAAGGAGTCGGTTGCTTGATGCAGCATCTCCAATGCCTTCTATCAAAGACATCCTCTTCCACCAAAGCTCTTCTCTCCATATCATCCTTCACCTTATCTTACCATCTAATTCTCTGACTCCCTCTCGATCTTCTAACAGGTTCCTCCCAAGCCCTCCTCACTCCCTCCCCACCATCCATCCTTAACACGTGCCCACCCTATGCCCACACCATCTCAATCGTGACACTCCTATCAACTCTGTAATCTTTACTATGCTTTCCATTCTTCTTATTTTATATTTGTTTCAATCTTTTAAGCAGTGATATTCCCATAATCCACCAGCATTCTCACCTCTGTTCTCTCAAGCTTGCTTCCTGTTTTCGTCTTAGATCCCACGTTTCTGATCCATTCAGATCCTTTTTAACGTTGTTAGCTTACTGATCTCACGATATTTTATATTCTATTCATTAGACCTCATATAGTTTATTCATTTCCTTATTTCCTTTCCTCACTGGGCTATTTTTCCCTGCTGGAGCCCTTGAGCGTAAATTATAACATCCTTATTTTCCAACTTGGGTTGTAGCTTAGCTAACAACAACATCAATAATAATAATAATAATAATAATAATAATAATAATACGAACAAAATTGCTATGATATAAAAGTAATCAAAATGGATGAGTTATGCTAAAGTTCTCTGATATCATGACCGAGGCCATAAGAACCCAGCTGACAAAAACTCTATGCTGGAAAGCACCAGGCTCAGATGAAGTCCATGGTTACAGACTCAAAAACTTCAGAGAATGGCATAACAATTTCAGCACTGTACCCAACATCACCATGCCCCTATATGGATGACCACAGGTACACCTTGTCTAATTCAATATGACAAAATAAAGGTAATATAGCAACCAACTACAGACCAGTTACGTGCTTACCAAAATTGTGCCAGCTGCTAACAGGCATCATCAGCAAAAGACAGTACAATCTACCTGGGGGAAACAAACACCATTCCAAGCCAGCATAAAGGATGCAGAAGGAAATGCAGAGGCACAAAGACCAGCTATGGAGAGACAAATGGTAATGAGGAATAGCAAGAGAAGGTAAAGCAACCTGAGTATGTCTTGGATAGACTGCAAGAAAGCCTTTGACACGATATCACACTCATGGCAGATAGAATGCTTAAAGATATATGGGGTGGAGGACAACCTTATCCACTTCCTCAAAAATGCAATGTAAAACTGGAAAACGGCTTGCAAAGACCAACATCACGAGAGGAGTCTTCTAAGAAGACTAACTATCCCCACTACTCTTCATAGTAGCTATGATTCCTAAGACAAGAGTGCTGGAAAAGACTGAAGTTGAGTACCAACTGAAGAAAGAAGGCAGAATAATAACTACCTAATGTTCATGGATGACATCCAGCTGTTCGGAAAAAATGATAAGGAAATAGACATGCTAATCCAGATGGTAAGAAATGTATCAGGAATCACTACCATGGACTTTGGAATAGAAGAGTGTGAACTAGTTAACATAGAGAAAGGATAGGTAACAAGGACGGAAGGGAGAAAGCTTCTATATATAAATGTCATCAAAGACATTGACGAAGCATGTTATAAATACCTCGGGATAATAGAATCAATGTAAGAAATTACACGATACAGTGGCTAAAGCTCTTCATTGGAATCTCTGGAAAATATGAAATACAATGAAAGCAGCAAATGGTACGAACATCAACCACAAGCAGTGGTAGAAAAGGATCAGGCTAAACTACTCTTGGACTACAATATAAGGATGACAGAATTCTGCACATCGACCAGACGTCACTCTGGTCAACAACGAAAAAAAGTATCAGGGCTTACGAATTGAATTGAGAAGGCTATGGAATATACAGGTAGAAGTGGTAGCCTACCAATAATCATAAGAGCACTAGGGACCATATCTGAGTCATTGGAGAGGAATCTTGAGAAGGTAGGAGCCGATATAGCCCTACAAAATGTGCAGAAGTGCGTGTTACTTGGAACAGAACATACAGTATAGAGAGGAAAGTGATAGATTCCTAAGGAAGCTGGATGTAACCCGGAACCCCACACTATAAGCCCAAGTCTCTGAAGACAACGATTAAAATAATAATAATAATAATAATACCTTTACACATTACCTAACCTCTGGCACTGAAAACAAAATAAATGAGTCTCAATGACCATTTTTACCTAAACTACCAATTATCATTACCAAACTCTTTGATCCCCAAATCTTGCTTGCTCTCCCAGATCCTCTTGACCGGTGGCATTAAACTTGTAACCTCGTCCATTTAATGAGCACTCCTCTGATAATCCCAACTTTGGATAGGTAATCTGGATCTTTCAGACCCCAGCGTCAAAATTAAACCTTTCTAACATATTTCTGCTGGCTCTAGATATCTGCTACTACTTCAAACTTTCTGTCATATTGAATATATTGGGGTTGTGATGAGGTAATTTAAAAACTACGATATGTTTCTGCTTTTTAAAAGGAGGGTTTCGGTAGGTACTGTACTGTAGACTTCAGTCGAAGTAAAAAGTTTCATCACTTCGGTCTTTCAAACTTTAGATTAGCGAGCGCATTCTATTAATTACATCCATGACACACCTACACACACATTCACACACACATATATATACATATAATATATATATATATATATATATATATATATATATATATATATATATGTCTGGAAGCCCCAGACCTACATGGCTAAGGACTATGAAGCGCGAAGTAGAAGATGATGAATTAAAAGCTCAAGATAGAGACGACTGGCGAAATCTAACCGAGGCCCTTGGCGTCAATAGGTGTAAGGGGAGATGATGATGTATTATTATTTATATACATACATTTATTTGGATCTTGTAAAGATGAATAACCCTAGAGTAGCCTACTCTAGGGTTATTAATTTTTACCAGGTAGTTATGTAAAAGATTACTAGTTTTCTCATATTTCAGCCAAAGTAGTCGACTTGTCCTGTTATTTGTTTATTTGTAAAGCAAAGAAGCGCCTCATAAAATGAAAGTAAAGAGACAAATAACACCCTAAAATGGACCGTAATATTCATCAGTGCTATTTAGCCACTATTGATAAGTGATCCTCAGCCAGTGATTAATTGCAATAATCAGCGCAGTCTCTTGCGAAGACAATTAACGTATAATTAATGTGATAAGGATGAGAAATGGATAAGAAGCGAAGATAAGTATAAATGGAAGTATCAGTTCACAGAGTTTGATAAATATAAGCAATATGGAAGTATACGTAGATTCCTTCCTCTTCTGTTCAAAACTTTCGTTGTGGTGGCCTATGTGGTAACGTCCCTCACTGGTAAACGCCAGACTGGGGTTCGAGTCTCGCTCAAATTCGTTAGTTTCTTTGTCTGCTCCAACCTCACCATCCTTGTGAGCAAAGGATTGGGGGTTTGTGGGAGCCCACAGGTCTATCAGCTGAGCCATCAGCAGCCATTGCCTGGTCCTCCTTGGTCCTGGCTTGGGTGGAGAGGGAGCTAGGACGCTGATCATATGTTTATATGGTCAGTCTCTAGTCTTCGTCCTGCTTGATAGGGCAATGTCACTGTCCCTTGCCCCTGCCATTCACGAGGGGCCTAAAAATTTAAACCTTTCAAACTTGTTACAAGCAATTTACTTGTGGTGCGAGAAAACAAGCGCAGCTCAAGCTTTTTTTTTTTTTTTCTTTTTTGAACATTTCAAAGAGTGATGTTGTTTGATATCTACAACTTCTTTTGCGGACTGTGTTCAAAATACTTCGCAAGCAGTCCAATCGGATATCGGTGATAATCATAAACGAAGGAAAACCTAGATGGACCATGGATAATTCACCAGATTAATAAGTCTTGCATCTCCCACAATTCAATACACCACGTGCACTATGCAACCCACTGAGATTTTTGGGGGGTATATTTGATACCTCAACGACATCGTCGTCAGAACACATGGAAAGGGCAAGAATCATGCAAGGCTGCTACGCTCTTGCCAGGAGTTAGGGAAGTCGTTTTGCCTCAAACAATTGTTCATAGTGATCAATGAAAAACTTACTGTAATGCTGAAAAAGAATTATGCTTGACAACTCAAACCGTCAACCATTCTCTCATCATTGTTGATAAGGATGCCGAGGTGCACACGCCTGCAATAGAGAATTATTGCATGGTTGCAAACGAACATTCTTGAACTCTTTCTTTAAGAGCTGCCCGAAAGAAATGGTAATAATATTTTTCTATGTTTTTTGCAGTATTATCGTTAACCATTGAAAACTAAATTGGTACTGAATATAAAACTATGAATGTATCTATGGGAATAAATGGTCTTTATTTTTACTCTTGATTTTTTTTTTTTTTATTCCTACATGATTTCTGTAGACAACCAACGGGAGTTATTCATCCTTGGAAGATCCATTTATTTTCCTGTTATCAACTAAGCTTTTTTGTATTGTTTGCGGTTTTCTTAAATATCTCAGGAAATTTGCGATTCTTAGAGTAATCAAATTGTTCATCGAACCCCGAGTTTTGGCGAACAAACGTTTGTGCAACTCATGCATAACTATCAAGATATTTGATATTTTGTAATGTTGCTAATTTTATTTCAAGCACCTCCTAAATCGTATATACCATAATTGGAAGGTAAACAAAACAATGGTCTTGGGTTGTTAGACCTTACTATTCCTAAAACATTTTGAAACTATACCCAATTCTTCAAACAACCTTAAAATTATCTAATGTATATTAATATTCAAAGTAATGGCTTTAATGTAAATCTTAAAACACAATTCATCCAATAGTAAGTCTATGGATAAAGCCACTCCAACCACAGCAATCAGCAATAAAGAAACTGCTTCGAAAAAAGTCAATGGGACTTAATTTCAAGATTAAGGAAGACCTAACCAGGGACGATTGCACAAGTGGTTGCCACAATCCTGGATCATGCAAATCAACCCAAATAATTCAAAACTTGATTGCCATGCAATCCTTGATTCCTGAATATTTCAATGAACATTAAGAATGCAAAATTAAATTCTGAAATGGCAACAGGTCACGGCAAGGTTTCCAATGTTTTGCTTTTGTATTAAAAATTAAGTATAAACAGCTGTCAAATCATGAGTTCTCTTACATTTAACAATTTTGAGGATAATTAGTGTAAGATTTACGAATAACATCCACATACTTAAGAAAAAAATATAGGATCAACTTTCAATTTTTCAGCTTGGAAAATCATGATTGAAAATTACCACAATTTCTTTATTCATCTACATGAAATACTGAATTAACATTGTTAATTTTAGAAATAAAATCATCAACCTTCTTCACATTAGTAAGCGTCAGTAACTACCCATCTTACCTAAGCTTTTGTTCTTTACATAGCATTATATTAACTCAATGACGATTTCTGGCTTAAAATAAAATCAACTGTGTCCACGATGGACTTGGATTTTGTTTACTAAACTCCTTAACATTATTTTCATAATTGATTCTCGAAATACTTTAAATTTAGATAATATTTCGCATGCTTCATAAATTAAACTATAACCTGCTATTAATCTTTAAGGTAATACGACAACAAACCTAATTTCATACCAAAACAGCATTCTACCTGAAGCTTCCTAAATATAAGAAATAACTATATAGTTTGATAGTTTCATTTAGACTGAGACTCGCGAGAGCCTTCATGCTTGACTGGGCTTCAAAAATATTACCCGTTCTTTCGTTGCCGAGCATCTACAATTGGGAATAAGTGATGACCAGCAAATTATTAAGTGTATAAAGAATAAACTGTTAAATACATATAATGTAAATATTATTGGATATAAAAATCATGTTAAAAATATCTTCACAGATCAGTATGTTTCTAACTTTAAAACTTATTTAGAAGAATAATAAAATTGTAATTTTTTTTATATCAAAATAGATATTATAATGTATATACAAAAATGTAAAATATAATTTGTAAAGGAATGTTTCTTGATAGAAGAAAGAAAAAAAATGTGAGTTAATAAAATGTAATTATATTTTCATAATAAAAGATAAAAAAAAACTTAAATCTTTGATTAGCATGGGTAATTAGTGTAGCCTACAAGAGTACAATTCAATATAAAAGCTGCTACAGCACTGATACTCTAGTTTCAGATTGTGCATCGTAGTGTAAAATAAGTCTGCAATGAGGCCTTAGAAACTCATGCTGCTTAATAACAGTTTTATTCTCTCTCTCTCTCTCTCTCTCTCTCTCTCTCTCTCTCTCTCTCTCTCAACGGATTTTCTATACATATTAAACACACACATTACTGTGCTTTCCAATTACATTGCATCGTTCGTGTTATTAGAAGCAATCAATATAAAAACAACAATGACACTAATAATCGTAAGAATAATACCAATTATTGTCTTATGCCGAGTAATGTCTCAATCATCGATATCTTACAGTACTTGAGACAACCACCTACCGGTATAGGAAATTTTAAACCAAAAGTCAGTGATTATGTCACACCTGACACTGGAGCTGTAAATTTCGTGAAACTCTTTCAACAAAACCGGTTCACATATACGCAGAAAGAAAATGTTAATTCCTTTGCTATTTCTTAGCTTAAAGTTCTTGCTGTGAGCAGCCTTAAGAGGAATTTCTAATGATGTTTGTGAACCCTTGAAAACAATCATTTTTAATTGCATAAAATATGAACTAACGATAACAAAAACACTGATCGTTACTGACTATTTATTCCTTAGGCCGATGTTGAGCCCTTTTCAGTTTTCAACTCTGTTGACTGGTTTACCTACTAGATACTCTACTGTATATACATTTTTCCTCCTTACTCCAAGCATAAAAGAAAACTCATCAGATTTAGTAATATTTTTTTTTAACTCGTATTCACCACACTCGCATATCACTTCCATGAAAGAGAGTTGGGCCAACAATTTTCATTACGTCAAACTTTTGCTTCGAGAGTCAAGGTTCCTTGCTTAAATTTGCTTTATTATTTCTTACACTGCCATCTTTTTAGACGCAAGTTTCTATATTAATCAACCTGAGTTTCATTATCATACTAACCATAATAACCTTATGCTCTATCCCTTTATTCACTATCCATTCTCTTGTTCCAATTTAAATTTTAATTTGGTTTTCCGCACCTTTCAAAATCTCCTAATCGTGATGGCAAAACCATACGCCTACAACTGATTTTTCATTTTATCTTGGTCCACGAAAGCTACTAATGACAACCATAGACACAACATACTTTGGTCTGAGAGAAAGTTTTATAACGAGCATGTCTCCCTTAAGGTTGGAAATAGAATCAGAAAATTCCATTTCATCAAAAAAAGGAAATCAACTTGTAAACCATGCAATCCCAACACTTTTATGTCATACTTTCATCAATTATATAAGTTTTTTCGAGGTCCATATGTGCATTTGCTCCATCTTCTAGGCTAGGTTATAATTCGAGATTTCTTGAACTAGTTAGTATGAAAAGGGGAACTGTTTTCTTAAAGGGAAGTAATTTTCTATCTTTTAAACTAGTTTAAATGAAACTGAATATACTCAATTAATACATAGGCCAATTATTATTATTATCATTATTATTATTACTACTACTACTACTACTACTACTAGTTGTAGCAAGCTACAACCCTAGTTGGAAAAGCAAGATGCTATAAGCCCAAGGGGTCCGATTACCCTTATCTTATCTTCTATTCTATCAAAACGTTTACTGAACCAATGTGAATTCAATATTTACTATTAAAAAAACTGATTCCCGCCAGACTGAAGCAATCTTAACAAAGCAGACGTTTCATGATACGAGTAAAGATTCCATACACCATTAATACAGGAATTACACGTGTATGAAATCATTCTGGTTACTCCGGCGAACCAAAGCAAGGGGTTGCCAAGGCGCCCAAAACATTTTAAAAGCTCAGTTCCCACGATTCCCACTGAGGTGTTGGGTGTAGCAGTGTTTACCACAATTTATTATCACATTATAACGGTGTTGTGGGTCACTATGGGCTCCTCCCTTGTATCATATTGTTTATGAAGTGACCGTGGATAGTAAAATAATGTAATATGGAAGGAAGAAAGTAGAATAGTGATGTGGTGTCATATTTTTGATCGATGCAAGAGGTGTGTAGAAATTTATAGCAGCGTTACAGGTGAGGTTTCCAGTTGGATGTTTTCATATCTGTCATATTTCCGGGGTCAATCGTCGTTAATTTAGTGTCCGAAGATGCTTGTAAGCTCCACAAATGGATCAGTTTCCTTTAACGGGGTTGAAACGAACGGGGCCGGGTGGGATTTATCCCTTAAAGGAATTTTCCCCTATTTATCGCGATCTCTACAACCAAAGGGAGGCTATAAATAACCAAGAGCTGTGGATATGCCATTATGAATTGTGAAGACGATACCCTAATTCGCTAGGATGTTGAAATATATATCTATGAAAGGCTGAATTACTTGTGTTTATCATGGTGCAACCGCCATCACCCGAACAAGGACAAAGTGAGGTGAAGATGCCAGATCGTGCCAACTCGGTCCAAATCGATTATTAGTGACAACAAGCTTGTACGTTATTTCCGGAGATTTTGCGGATAGATTATTTATATTCTGCAAGAGGTAATCTGTGTGGGTTTTAGTTATATAAAATTGAAGTAAATCTTAAGCAAACTCGAAAACAAATAGCCTAATAAGAACGACCAAAATGGAATCC